>NW_018403589.1:422481-470484 GCF_002113885.1 Mizuhopecten yessoensis | reverse complement strand
ATTACATGTTAATAACTTGATTGGAATTATAACCTTGAATTGACAGTTTGATACTTTGAAAATTTTGAGCCAGCCCTACCCCCAAGGGCTGTAGGGTGGGGCTCAAAGGAGTCAGTGTGCTAAAATTTCTTCATTTTCCTTGTTAAGAATCAGAGGTGCTAGTTTCAAATCCTTTTTAGTCTGAAATCTGTATGCTAGATATTGAGTAAGGTGGTTTTATTGTTTTTTGTCACTTTGAATAATATTTCTGTTCATGTTAAAAACAAAATCAACTCTCTGTATAAATATATCAGGTGACCATTAAGGCCCATGGGCCTCTTGTTCTCATAAATTATTTCTTTTGTGTAAAAGTTACTTTCCAACTTTTTCAATATTAGCTCCAAAGTTTGGCAATGTGAAGATGGCTAAATGACCCAGAAGTTCGTGTGACGTCACAGTGAAGGTTGTAATTCTGAGTTAAATTTCTGTAGTCCGGTGAGAACATTAATGAAGGAAATAAGTTAAAATTCCTGTTAAACATTGATTTATGTTTTGAATACCTGTATTAATTAGATATTTTCTGTGTTTGTTCAGTGAGAGCGATGGTAGGATCAGGTGACACAACAATGATGTCATCTGACGGGTTCTACATAGATGACACGCCACCAGAATTTTCCAAGGATATATTCATCTACATCGATGTCAACCAGGGTGAATTTACTCCTACTTTCTTCCAATCCTCAAACAGCACCATCAAGGCTATCTGGTTGTGTGAAGACAGTGAAAGTCTTATAAAGGTAAATCTTATATAAGATTCATATAGGCTAGTGACAATCTGATACTGGAGGTGTATGTCAGACTCATATAGGTAAGTGACAGTCTTGTACAGGTGTCAGACTCATATAGGTAAGTGACAGTCTTGTACAGGTGTCAGTCTCGTATAGGTAAGTGACAGTCTTGTACAGGTGTCAGATTCGTATAGGTAAGTGACAGTCTTGTACAGGTGTCAGTCTCGTATAGGTAAGTGACAGTCTTGTACAGGTGTTAGACTCCTATAGGTAAGTGACAATCTTGTACAGGTGTCAGACTTGTATAGGTAGGTGACAGTCTTGTACAGGTGTCAGACTCGTATAGGAAAGTGACAGTCTTGTACAGGTGTCAGATTCGTATAGGTAAGTGACAGTCTTGTACAGGTGTAAGACTCGTATAGGTAAGTGACAGTCTTGTACAGGTGACAGGATCGTATAGGTAAGGGACAGTCTTGTACAGGTGTCAGGCTCGTATAGGTAAGTGACAGTCTTGTACAGGTGGCAGACTCATATAGGTAAGTGACAGCCTTGTACAGGAGTCAGACTCGTATAGGTAAGTGACAGTCTTGTACCGGTGTCAGACTCGTATAGGTAATTGACAGTCTTGTAAAGGTGTTAGACTCCTATAGGTAAGTGACAGTCTTGTACAGGGGTCAGATTCGTATAGGTAAGTGACAGTCTTGTACAGGTGTAAGACTCGTATAGGTAAGTGACAGTCTTGTACAGGGGTCAGACTCGTATAGGTAAGGGACAGTCTTGTACAGGTGTCAGGCTCGTATAGGTAAGTGACAGTCTTGTACAGGTGTAAGACTCGTATAGGTAAGTGACAGTCTTGTACAGGGGTCAGACTCGTATAGGTAAGTGACAGCCTTGTACAGGTGTCAGTAAATCTTATATAAGATTCATATAGGCTAGTGACAATCTGATACTGGAGGTGTATGTCAGACTCATATTGGTAAGTGACAGTCTTGTACAGGTGTCAGACTCCTATAGGTAAGTGACAGTCTTGTACAGGTGTCAGTCTCGTATAGGTAAGTGACAGTCTTGTACAGGTGGCAGACTCATATAGGTAAGTGACAGCCTTGTACAGGTGTCAGACTCCTATAGGTTAGTGACAGTCTTGTACAGGTGTCAGACCACTATAGGTAAGTGACAGTCTTGTACAGGTGTCAGATTCGTATAGGGAAGTGACAGTCTTGTACAGGTGTCAGACTTGTATAGGTAAGTGACAGTCTTGTACAGGTGTCAGACTTGTATAGGCTAGTGACAGTCTTGTACAGGTGTCAGACTTGTATAGGCTAGTGACAGTCTTGTACAGGTGTCAGACCCGTATAGGTAAGTGACAGTCTTATACAGGTGTCAGACTCATATAGGTAAGTGACAGCCTTGTACAGGTGTCAGTAAATCTTATATAAGATTCATATAGGCTAGTGATAATCTGATACTGGAGGTGTATGTCAGACTCATATTGGTAAGTGACAGTCTTGTACAGGTGTCAGACTCGAATAGGTAATTGACAGTCTTGTACAGGGGTTAGACTCCTATAGGTAAGTGACAGTCTTGTACATGTGTCAGACTCGTATAGGTAAGTGACAGTCTTGTACAGGTGTCAGACTCGTATAGGTAATTGACAGTCTTGTACAGGTGTTAGACTCCTATAGGTAAGTGACAGTCTTGTACAGGTGTCAGACTTGTATAGGTAGGTGACAGTCTTGTACAGGTGTCAGACTCGTATAGGTTAGTGACAGCCTTGTACAGGTGTCAGACTCGGATAGGCTAGTGACAGTCTTGTACAGGTGTCAGACTCGGATAGGCTAGTGACAGTCTTGTACAGGTGTCAGACTCCTATAGGAAAGTGACAGTCTTGTACAGGTGTCAGACTCGAATAGGTAATTGACAGTCTTGTACAGGGGTTAGACTCCTATAGGTAAGTGACAGTCTTGTACATGTGTCAGACTTGTATAGGTAGGTGACAGTCTTGGACAGGGGTCAGACTCGTATAGGTAATTGACAGTCTTGTACCGGTGTTAGACTCCTATAGGTAAGTGACAGTCTTGTACATGTGTCAGACTCCTATAGGTAAGTGACAGTCTTGTACAGGTGTCAGACTCCTATAGGTTAGTGACAGTCTTGTATATGTGTCAGACTTGTATAGGCTAGTAACTGTCTTATACAGGAGTCAGAATTGTATAGGTTAGTGACAGTCTTGTACAGGTGTCAGACTCATATAGGTAAGTGACAGCCTTGTACAGGTGTCAGACTCGTATAGGCTAGTGACAGTCTTGTACAGGTGTCAGACTCGTATAGGCTAGTGACAGTCTTGTTCAGGTGTCAGACTCATATAGGCTAGTGACAGTCTTGTACAGGTGTCAGACTTGTATAGGCTATCAGACTCATATAGGTAAGTGACAGCCTTGTACAGGTGTCAGACTTGTATAGGCTAGTGACAGTCTTGTACAGGTGTCAGACTTGTATAGGCTAGGTACAGTCTTGCACAGGTTTCAGACTCGTACAGGCTAGTGAAGTCTTGTACAGGTGTCAGACCCCTATAGGTTAGTGATAGTCTTGTACAGGTGTCAGACTCCTAAAGGTGTGTGACGGTCTTGTACAGGTGTCAGACCCCTATAGGCTAGTGACAGTCTTGTTCAGGTGTCAGACTCCTAATGTGTGTGACAGTCTTGTACAGGTGTCAGACCCCTATAGGCTAGTGGCAGTCTTGTTCACAGGAGTGTCTTGAATTCTATAGGTTCGTACCAGTCTTATAGAGGTGTCAGACTCATTCACACTACCCAGTAAATAAATCAAAAAATAAATATAATACTCCATATGGGGAAATTTTCACCAAATCAATTTTCCACCCTTTGGCCATAAAATCCATTTTCCTGCAATATTAAATTTGCTCTTCACATTAAGTTACCATGTTAATTATATATTTATAATTATATTGTTAACAAATGTTTGCTGTAGGATAAATTTTTAAGAGGCCAAAATTAATCTGCAGCATAAGTTTCCTGGTTAATACAGTATTCCCATGAGTGAGCTGTATTAAAGTATATTCATGGTAAATTAACCGGTATCAACATGTGACTGTGGTACTTCTGTAGGATTATCAGTGGTCTATCGGTACCGCCGTGGGAGGGAATGACCTACAGGACTGGGAGTCTGCGGGAGTCAACCCCACAGGGATCAACGAAACGTTTGAGGGGAGGCTGGAACACAACACCACTTACTACGTGTCAGTTAAGTGTACGAACGGGGCTGGAGCTGTGGTTAGCTTCAATGATACCAAAGGTTAGTTGTTTGGAAGATTAATGCGAAATTTCAATAAAGTGTAACACTTTGAAATGTTCTTTTTTGTCGAATTGAATTTAACTTTAAAAATGTGATTCATTTTCAATATCGGCACCAAAGTTTTGTAACTTCACACACATCATTCAACAGTATGAAAAAGGATGCTCAAAATATTATAGGCCCTGAATATAATGATTGTGTTTCAGAAGATATCAACAATTCAATTTTTCTGTGATATCTAAGTCTGTTTTAAATCCCAATATAGTGAAAAAGGCTTTTTATATGACGAGAAGTATAAATTATGTTAATCGGGTTTGTGATTGTGTGATAGGTGGTGCAGCTATAGTAAATAAGGCAGTTCAGCATAAATTGTTATAAACATAAGAGCAGTCGAGATTTTATTTTTCTTCTTTCTTATTTTTGTTTTCTTCCCAGCTTCTTTTTCTTTCCTTTTATCCTTCCTTTTTCCTTATAGCAATACAGTGATATTAAATGAAATAATACCTATCCTTATGCAGTCTTTAGTGATACAAATTTCTTTTTGCATAATTTGTATGGCATGAGTGTTGATATGAAAGTTGATTGGTGACAAATAGATAATTATATGATCTGAATGAATTACTGATCCATTATTGTTGTCACTGTATTGAAAAAAACTCTTTTGGAAAAGAAAAAAAAATATAAAACAAAAAAGAGCAGTCGAGAAGACAGCATAAACTGTTTTTTAATTGCAATTCATTACCTTTGGCCATACTTACAATTTTCTATTTAACAAGATGATAGCCACATAGGAAACTGTTTTGTGACATCACAATCACAAAGTAAAATCACAAAATGTCTTTGTGATGTTGAGTATCCTTTATTTTCAAAGTTTTATTAGGGTTTGAAGTATGGGGATTTTTATGGTATTAAAGGATATATGACATATATGTTATATTGCTTTAGATCAAGTTGAAAATGTCTGAGTGATATACAGCAGTAGTGCAAATGTAGTTTCCTCTTGTAACATTGTAATGCAAGAATGCATCAGAACAGATTTAAGTATGTCAGTTTTGTATTGTTGTAACCATGGTAGTATTGTTTGTATTGTTGATTCCATGGTAATATTGTTTGTATGTTGTTACCATGGTAATATTGTTTGTTTTTTGTAGGTACCACTGTGTTACTGGAAGCGCCAGTTATAGATGATGTCAACACAGAACTAGCAGGGACAGAGCCTTTCCCACAGGCTGTGATACCAGCCAATTCCATGATACTCAATGACTCCACCACTCTCAGCTGTTCCTTCACCATGTCAGCCGATGACAGTGTTGATCGCTACGGTAAGTCATCACAACTAGGACGACCTCAAAATATCGATGACTGCTGATGACAATGTTGACCACTACGGTAAGTCATCACAACTAGGACGACCTCAAAATATTGATGACAGCTGATGACAGTGTTGATCGCTACGGTAAGTCATCACAACTAGGACGACCTCAAAATATTGATGACACCTGATGACAGTGTTGACCACTATGGTAAGTCTTCACAACTAGGACGACCTCAAAATATTGATGACAGCTGATGACAATGTTGACCACTATGGTAAGTCATCACAACTAGAACGACCTCAAAATATCGATGACAGCTGATGACAGTTTTGACCACTATGGTAAGTAATCACAACTAGGACGACCTCAAAACATTGATGACAGCTGATGACAGTGTTGACCACTATGGTAAGTCATCACAACTAGGACGACCTCAAAATATCGATGACAGCTGATGACAGTTTTGACCACTATGGTAAGTCATCACAACTAGGACGACCTCAAAACATTGATGCCAGCTGATGACAATGTTGACCACTATGGTAAGTCATCACAACTAGGACGACCTCAAAACATTGATGAAAGCTGATGACAGTGTTGACCACTATGGTAAGTCCTCACAACTAGGACGACCTCAAAACATTGATGACAGCTGTTGACAATGTTGACCACTATGGTAAGTCATCACAACTAGGACGACCTCAAAACATTGAGGACAGCTGATGACAGTGTTGACCACTATGGTAAGTCATCACAACTGGGACGACCTCAAAATATTGATGACAGCTGATGACAATGTTGACCACTATGGTAAGTCATCACAACTAGGACGACCTCAAAACATTGAGGACAGCTGATGACAGTGTTGACCACTATGGTAAGTCATCACAACTGGGACGACCTCAAAATATTGATGACAGCTGATGACAATGTTGACCACTATGGTAAGTCATCACAACTAGGACGACCTCAAAATATTGATGACAGCTGATGACAATGTTGACCACTATGGTAAGTCATCACAACTAGGACGACCTCAAAATATCGATGACTGCTGATGACGGTGTTGACCACTATGGTAAAATATTGATGAGTGTCGACCGCTACGGTAAATTGTTAAAATTAGGACAACCTCTAAATATTGATGACAGTGTTGATCGCTATGGTAAGTCATCACAACAAGGACGACCTCAAAATATCGATGACAGCTGATGACAGTGTTGACCGCTACGGTAAAATATTGATGAGTGTCGACCGCTACGGTAAATCATCAAAATTAGGACGACCTCAAATATCTCTGATAGTGTCGACCGCTACAGTATCAAAGCAAGGACAACATGATTATATGTCAGAAATACCAGGACAGTGTCGACCATTATGTTAAGACATCAGCACTCTATATATCTCATACAGCTGACAATAGACTAGTATATTTACCATTATGTTAATTCACCAGAACTTTGGATCTTCATTATATCTTAGACAGTGAATAACAGAGCCATTTGCAATAGTACAAAACTATAAATGTTATATATGTGTAAATAAAAATAAATAATTTAAAAATCACTTTTGGCCTACCAAAGGACTGAATATCGACGCAGTAAATCTTAAGTCTTCACAATAGACTATCACAGGTATTGAATTTAAAAATTATCACAGCAGTGATACTTACCAAATTGTTCCATTTTAATTTGTCATAGATTTCTGTGTGGGAAGCACTGACAAAGACGATGACATTTTTCCATGCACATACTCGGCCATCAATGTGTCTACAAAGGTGGAGGTAAAAAATGGAAAATTCTACATCAATGGCATGGAGATATGGTCTCTAGGACAGATGCGGGCTCCCAAGGTCGGAGAGAGTTCTGCAGATCAATCAGACAGCTCAAACAGCAAGTTCCAGTTAGAACCAATGAGACAGGCCGTTATGTATTTAAGGATCTGTAATAAGGCAGTGCTTTGTGCCAATAAAACTGTGGCGACCACTATCGTCGGCAATGCTGGCATGATATCAGGTACATCGACCAATGGTTCCATTGTGACCATTACGTTTACCCTGGGATCGAAGCGACGAAGGAAGCGAGCCACCAGTAACGTGGCTGTCCAAACTTCTGAAGGTACTTCTTAGTCTTTAGTCCATTATGGTCTACAGTGGTGAAAGGGTTAATACAACAATAAGAGGCCAGGCTTTATAAATATTTTAAAGAATATGAGGTAAATTGAAAATTTTGAAACAAATTTTGATTTAGTAGGAAACCTAACATTAATTTGGTGACTCTCGTTTCTGAATCAAATTGGAATAATTATGTATGTTCTAGATTAATTAAAGGCAGCAAGTATGAGTTAAGTCTTTTAACAAATTTAACAGTGTTAATGCAGATAGCAAGCTGTTGTTTAAATCCCCTATTTTGATGATGTGACTACCCATATATTTGAGAGTGCAGGTAAAGCTCAGCCTAGCATTTCACAGTATTTCTAGATTAATTTCTCCCTTGGATAATAATATGGAAATTTGTGTACAGGATACCATGAAATGTTCACTGTGTAAAAACATTTGTGGTTTTCATGGTTGTTATAGAACCACAAAAATAAATTAACAAATTTGAGTGATAAACTTCACAACTGTTTCTTTGTATGATATATTATGATATATCCACAAAATGATTTAAATTAGCTTCAAACCACAAAAGGAAATACACACGACCACTCCATTTTATACAGTATTGCTCATTATTTACGCAACCACATCGGTGATGTAACAATGCTTTTCATTGGTTAGTGACCACATCGGTGATGTAACAATCCTTTTCATTGGTTAGTGACATGTATTATTTGACGATGCATTGTAGTATATGCAGATGCAAGAAACATTTTCCAACCAATCGTGCCTATGTATCATTCTTCCAAGGGCCTCCCCAGTTGTTGAGTTGATTCATGGTCAGAACACTGACAGATCAGCTGATGTATATTTGTTGTGTTGCCAGGGTTACAGTCGGGTCAGACTCTCATGGTAACGCCCCTGGACGACGCTGCAGTACAGAAGGACTATCGGTCAGATGCTTCCCTTTCCTTTGTGCCCTATATAGTCAACCCCGCGACAACTAATGACCTCACCGAACGATTACTACGGAAGCGGTATGTGTGATTTCATAATGTCATGTTGGTGACATTTAACATTTGGATGAACTCTGTATAATAAGAATGAAAGTTTTTACTGCGGGTGAAGCAAAACTGGACTGGGTTAATCGTCGGCAACCAGGTAGCTCAATTTGTAAAGCATCCCTCTAGAGTTTGGAGACTCCCGGGTTTGAACCCCGGTCAGGTCTAGCCATGCATTTAACCACTCCAGTTACAGGGGTATAAACATTCCTTACAGCATGGTAGTGTTGTGAATGTGAATTCTGGGAATGAAGTATAATCAGTAGTTAATTTCACATGTAGCGAAAAAATACGTTATATCAAATTATCATCACTGTCAACCTCCACCCATAATAAACGAAAGTCATTCTTTGACAACATCACTCTCTATGCAGTCATTTTCTTGATTATAAGTATTATTTTGCATGGCTGAGTAGATCTGTGACCAATTGAGACATGTTTTTTTGTTGCTCTGTACTAATATTTATATTTCTTCATGCAAAAAACATCAAAAGGCTAAAATAAAACTATTTCGTTTATTTTGTAGATTCCTGGGGTATTCAGACACATTCGCTATTGGATCCCTCGGCCACTATGAGTTACCGGGCCCTCTACTGGTGACTTATCCTGACAGTGTGGGAAACGTTACCTCTGGCAACAGAACCATGCTTCTGCACTGGAACCCAAGTACGTGCTCGGTTTACGTATTTCATCAGTATCAGGGTCACCTTTAATTAAGAATCTTGGTGAAAATTAAGTTGGTTCTACACTCATTTTCATCTCATATTAAAGTAAACTTTGAATTTATGTTCAGGATCTTGATCTGTAAAAGAAGATGAACTTGTGAATTTCATCATATCCAGATTATTTAATGCTTACCTTTATTTATCAGTCCTTTTGAAATGTCAGCTTAATATTGCACTGAATATTGGAGTCACAATAAAATAGGTTAGTTTTTATTTATCTGTTATCAATCGTATTGAATGGAAAGTGAACCCAAATAAGTTGTTTTGGTAACAGAACCATGAAAGTTTGACCCCACAGAGAAATCCTTTCTGATAGAGATGTTTAGTAATATAAGAGTTATCTCCCCCTGTATTGACAGAACAAAACCAATGGGAGATTAGCAGTGAGTCGTGTGAGTACGAGACTGACCGAGAGGTGTTTAATGGAGATGGCACCGTTACAGTCAAGGTAAGTACTATATATGTGAACTAGTATAAAAACTGTTGTCTGCAAGTCATGAATGCAGATTCCTGTATGATTGCAACAAAGTACTTACTTTGCACTGTAAACTTTTACTCTGACATGGTGCAAACTTGATTCTGACGTGCCGGTTGTGCACGGTTTGTGCTTGCCACCGGCACGCTACATTAAAGCAAGGCGGCATACACACAATATGGCACAAGTCACATTGCCTGTCTCTCCAGTCTGGCAAAACTTCTTATCCAAGAGCACGTGCCGAACTTGCGTGACTTCAGGGACATACATAATCAAGTGGTAGTGCCGCCTTCCCGGCAGCAACCGGCACGCCGGAATCAAGTTCATCCATGGTGATTGATTGAGCTACCTGTCAACAGTAATACCCTGGTCCAGATGACTACAGTTATATAAACTAGGAAATTAATGGGAGGTTACCACATGTACAAAAAACTACAGTGGAATTTACTTTTATTTTGCCTGCAGTGGAAGATGGATCTTTATATGAAGAAACATCAGATTTTGAATTCCCAATATGCAATTGACACAAGGAGGTCCTGATTGTTATGCATTATCATTTTCAAAACCAAATTATTTGACAAAATCCTGATTGGAAGAAACCAGTTTAGACAGAATGTACTGTAGTATGAATCTTTTACAGAGTATCAATGATTTAAGATATCAACCTAGTAGCCAGTACACAGCAGGCCTGGCTGATCATCTACATGTACTTGTATCCACAGGTCTGCAATACACACAAAGAGGCAATTGAAAATGCCACAGACGCAGCTCCAGATAGTTCCAGTAGTCGACGGCGACGTGCAGCGGTTAACGCAGACTCCTACTTCAGCTCGGAGACACAGTTTGTATTGGCCGAAGCAGCAGCAGAACCCTTCAACTCACCACCTGTCCTGGACAGTGACCCCTACATAGCTTTGCTGGAGGATGAAGGTGAGCAGAATGACTGGTCATCAGAGGTCCTTAATTACGCTAGCGAACACATTATCTCGCATCTAACATAACATATTTTGAAAATTTATTAAAATTTATTTCTAAACAATTTTCCACCCCTAAAAGATAAATCTTGTAATATTTTCTTTTATCTGGAATTGGTATCAATGATGGGAATCCAGAAAACTATAAACAATAAAAATGGTCTTTGTATACAAATATAGAGAGTGAGGACAGCTTGTACATCCACAAGGTATGTGAGAGGGTGTCTCGCTAGGTTGGTACTTTACTCAGATAGATTTGAAATGTTTCAGCAGCTGACTACCAAACTACAGTAGGCTAAGTTTATTGTTTCCCTTATCCTGTATTTTACAACCTGTTTAAGTGTCTTTATACAGTCTTAGGTGATAGACTTGCCTCATTTATACAAATGCCACCCTGGTAAAATACTAGCCGCTTCATACCGACTCGGCTAGGGAGAATTTCTCTTTAACTCATTCCGTAGAGCGTAAGACTAGTAAGCTAGAGGTCCCGGTTCGACTCCTAGTGGAGGTATTGCAAAAATAATTTAGTTTCAACAAATTTTATTGGACAAAAAATTGCACAATTAGATAAGACAACAGGTTTAGCCTATATAAGTCTTCTCCTAAAATATAATGACCTGTTACACAAATTATCAATGACATTTAGAATACTTGATATATTGATATATCAGGAACACATTAAATATTTTTCACAATTACAGGAATTCAGAAAAGCTACTTTAAAACAATTTTGTATGTGCTGTAATTTGTAGTATACATGTTGAAATGCTGTGTATCAAGTTTCTTTAAAAATGTCTTTAAGCAAAACAAATAACAACTGATATTGACGTCATGAAATTCTGTCAAGAAATCTGATCAATTAATATCATTTCTTTGAATAAATCCTCTCTACATTAAATGTATTAAAATTCCATTACAATTTTTGTCAAGTTCAAACAAATAATAATATAAGGATGAATAGTTATCAAAGGATGGCCATGTGACCTGCAGTTTTATTGTCATTGGTTGGACATACTGGCCGCAGGTCGGTGGCACAGGGACCTGAGAATATATTACAGCTATATTTGAACCTAAACTAAGGTGTAAGGGTAATTTTACATGTTTGAGGGGTTTAGATCAACTTTCGGTAAAAATGAAACCCCCAAAGATCATATTCGAGAAGGGCGGAAAGCTCTCGATGTCGAAAAGTTGACACCACTTAACTTTCTTGCATCAAAAACAACATTTCTAGTTGATCTACGGCAAAATGCTTAGTACCGTTGGAAAGATGGATAATTGTTCTATTACCTCATATATGCACGTAAAATGTATTCTCCTTTTGTGGACAAGATCCCTGTTAGCTCCAAAAACAGTCATCGTGCCACTTTTTTGTATATTAATAAGGTTGACCTCAGCCACATGCCGAGACCCGTGGTGTGATTGGCTGGAAGCGCAGCCATATTTTCGCTAAACCAACCAACACTCCATGTTTTGGCACGCGCTGACCTCAACCTCATTAATATTCAAAAAAAGTGACACTATGACTTAGTTTAGGTCCAAATATAGCTGGAACTAATTCTTAAGTCCCTGTGGTCAGTGGTTATTCTCCGGGCACTCCTCCATCACCAAAACCTGGCACGTCCTTAAATGACCATAGCTGTTAATAGGACGTAAAACACAATCAAACATCGTGATTGGTTAGACATATAAAATAATGAGATGTTTATGTTTCAGGAATTATTCAGTACCAGTTGATCTATTCCGACCTGGAGAATGACACCGTGGAGTTCTTGATTGATGCTCCGTCTGGGAATGAGACTACAGGGACAGTTCAGTTATCTGTGGATGGACTGTGAGTACACCTTTCTGTTTAATTTGGCTCCCCTACTTTAACTTGAGAACTAAATGAATTCACAGAAAATATTCTGCAGAAATTCTGCTCTACACAGTATTTAGGAATAATATTATACAGAAATTCTGTGAAACATCATAAAAAATGCAGAATAGTCTATAGAGAAAGGAACGAAAGTTTGTAGATATCCTGCACCTGTATGCAAAGATTGCAGGGACGTCTGGACAGATATAACATAATCTCGGCATCATAATCACGGCAAGAAAAAGAAAAAAAAATTGCACTGATTTTCCAATTCATATAACACAAAGTCTTTCTGCAATTTGTCAGCAAGTTCTTAATTTTGTAAATTTGTGCATTTGCTGCAGACCACAGAAATTCCAGAGAAATTCATGAAACGTTTCTATTGACATTGTGGAATCTCCACCTTTTGGCTGAGAATTTCTAGCAGGATACTAAGAATCTGCTGCATTCTGTCCTGACTGCAGTCTTCTCCACACTGATGTTGTCGTGCTTTGTATATATTTACAGTCATGTACATGTTGACCTTTGACCTTGTTTGATACAGATTGTACTACACCCCTTGTACGGACTGTAACGGCTTGGACTATATCTACATCTTGCTAGCCGAGCTCCAGTCTGACCCAGAAATACCACCTGCAAACACCTCAGTGATTCTGACTGTAAACATCACCAGCATAAACGATCCACCAGTAATTTTTGCGGCACAGTTTGGTGACAGTGTCCTAAATGAGGACACCACTGAGCCCATTGTAGTAAGTATACAATAAGTGTAGGATGATTTCTTAACCTTATCGCCAGATTAGAAAGGAGGAATATTGTGGGCAAGTTCACATAGCACAATACTTCACTGGTCTTTCTGTGATGAAGGTGACAAGTACATACTGTACTAGTCGTCAAAATGTCACTCTTAAATGCTTTACTGGTTGTGTTTCATGTATATGAACTTTTCTACAACTGTAAAATGAGGAAAATCAAATTTCTTTTCAAAGCCAATATTTCATTATTCTGTCAATTTGTCTTAATTGAAGGATGGTTCAAATGACCAAATATATATGTTAACCTATTGATATAAAATGGATTCTTCAAAGTTGCAAAAAACATATGTTAATTTCGCTCAAAATCATTCATTGTAGTTATTCATAGAACAGAAGAATAATTGGAATTCTGATAAATGGGCGACAACAGACTCGTTCCTGATCATTGGAGCGTATGATGTAGAGATGGAATATCTAAGCGTGTCCTATTCAGAACCAGCAGTGGGCACCATCCTGGCTTCCACAGAGTACACAGATGTCCCAGAGGTTGGCTCCTGTCCTGCCAACAGACACGAAAGGACGGTGAGTAATCTGTCATAGGCCACAGAGTATACAGGTGTCCCAGAGGTCGGCTCCTGTCCCTCCAACAGATACGATAGGACGGTGAGTAATCTGTCATAGACCACAGAGTATACAAGTGTCACAGAGGTCGGCTCCTGTCCCTCCAACAGACACGAAGAGGCGGTAAGTAATCTGTCATAGGCCACAGAGTATACAGGTGTCCCAGAGGTTGGCTCCTGTCCCTCCAACAGATACGAAAGGACGGTGAGTAATCTGTCATAGGCCGTAGAGTATACAGGTGTCCCAGAGGTCGGCTCCTGTCCCTCCAACAGATACGATAGGACGGTGAGTAATCTGTCATAGACCACAGAGTATACAAGTGTCACAGAGGTCGGCTCCTGTCCCTCCAACAGACACGAAGAGGCGGTAAGTAATCTGTCATAGGCCACAGAGTATACAGGTGTCCCAGAGGTTGACTCCTGTCCTGCCAACAGACACGAAAGGCCGGTGAGTAATCTGTCATACGCCATAGAGTATACAGGTGTCCCAGAGGTCGGCTCCTGTCCCTCCAACAGACACGAAAGGACGGTGAGTAATCTGTCATACGCCATAGAGTATACAGGTGTCCAAGAGGTCGGCTCCTGTCTTGCCAACAGACACGAAGAGGCGGTAAGTAATCTGTCATAGGCCACAGAGTATACAGGTATCCCAGAGGTCGGCTCCTGTCCCTCCAACAGATAGGATAGGACGGTGAGTAATCTGTCATAGACCACAGAGTATACAGGTGTCCCAGAGGTCGGCTCCTGTCCCTCCAACAGACACGAAGAGGCGGTGAGTAATCTGTCATAGGCCACAGAGTATACAGGTATCTCAGAGGTCGGCTCCTGTCCAGCCAACAGACACGAAGAGGCGGTAAGTAATCTGTCATAGGCCACAGAGTATACAGGGGTCCCAGAGGTCGGCTCCTGTCCCTCCAACAGACACGAAGAGGCGGTAAGTAGTCTGTCATCTATCATACAGTACTCTGATGTCCAAGAGGTTTGCCTCTTTCCTGCCAACAGACAAGATAGAATGGTAGGTATTTTGTCTTGTCAATAGTCAGAACAGGATGGTAAGTCCTTGTCTACCATAAAGTATTGATGGTCTACACATCAGCCTGTTTCCCCTGATCAGCATGAGATGTTGCATACCATGCGTTATAGGGCACAAAAATTATAGTTATAAAAACCAGGTGACTTCAATTCTAGATTTAATGTCGGTGATTAGAGGTGACTACGATTGTGTTTGAAATAATGTTGACTATGATTGTTTTTGTTTTGCAGGCCACGATGTTCCCGTGTGGTAACTTCAGCAGTGAGATTCCACACGACCCACTTAACATGTCCTGGCTGTATTTTTCACTTAATTTCTCCCAACCCGACGGATTCATCGGACTGGTCTTCTCCAAGTTTTACTTTAATGACACAGCAAACAAAACATCTGATGTGATCACCATACAGTTCACGATCCTGGAATCTCCCTGTCACAACGGTGGCATTTGTGAACGTAAGTCCGATTGAACCTGAATGTCCCAATAATAGTCGAATCTTAATACTTCAGTAGCATCAGAAACACAGATATGATCTGAATGCGGTAATGATGTTCGAGTTTAACTGCTATCCAAAGATGTTATCAGAATGCTGCAATGACAGTGGAATACCACAGGGGTGTTTGGATCTTGATGTTTCAGCGAGGCTGAAATGGCAATACTTCTGTAATGCTTACACCTCAATGCCACAGTGAATTTTGAATCTCAATACCACAATGATCTCATTGCCGCAGTAATGTTTGGAACTCAGTGTTGCTGCATGAATGTTTGAATTTCAATGTCGTATAAAATATAACTTGATTATGACCTTCATATATTTCAAGATCATGGCTCCTTTTTTACCATGATAGTAAATTCCTCGAACCTAGGCGATATGTAGATGATTCAATCATAAGGGATACTGAATACTGTCCTATATTTTACAGCCAAGAATGGGAGTAACTACCCATGCCAGAATGTGTACCGAGCCAGCAGTTTTGACCAGTATTACGATTGTGTGTGCCAGCCTGGCTACACGGGTTTCCACTGTGAGGAGGATATTGACGAGTGTGTTAGCTCCCCTTGTCCGGCACCCTTTACCTGTAAGGATGGAGTTAACCAGTATGAGTGTACCTGTCCTGACGGCGACATCAGCTGCCAATTAGAGGCCTGGATGATCGCCCTCATCGTCTTGGCGTGTATCCTTCTCATCATACTCCTACTACTGTGTCTGTACATCAGGAAAGTCAAGCGCAGGTAAGACCACAAATAAAGTCTAGCCCAGGTAAAACCACAAATAGAGTCTAGCGTAGGTAAGACCACAAATAGAGTCTAGCGTAGGTAAGACCACAAATTGAGTCTAGCACAGGTAAGACCACAAATAGAGTCTAGCGCAGGTAAGACCACAAATAGAGTCTAGCGCAGGTAAGACCACAAATAGTATCTAGCACAGGAAAGACTAAAAAATGTAGACATTGGACAAGTATGTAATGTTATATCCTAGTATATGGTACACATACATTCATGCTTGTTATAACTGTCACCTTTCAAAAGCAAAAACTTGTCTTTTTCAAAAGCAGTGCTTTCATTTTCTGTTTGACTTCAACATTGTTATGGAGGATTTTCCTTCAGAGATCGGTGATGATATACATTGTATGACATAGTTCCAGTATGATCATGTTTTATTATGATATCTACTGAATGTTTATGTTTCAGTGGTCATTATGGCTGGGTGAAGAAGTATATCTTGTGTCAGGAGAAACATGATTCTATGGCCTCACTCAAGGCAGAGAGCGAGACGTCTGATGTAAGTAGGCACTTGTGGTGGCCAGGTGATATGGCTGTCACACTCTTATTTTTAATGCTAACAAAAAAACAACATAAAAGATGCCCAATTAAAATAAGAATTATTTGACTTTATTTTCAGAATTTATGAAAATAACATTAGTAATTCATTCAGTGTTATATATCAGAAGTAAAAGACTGCGAGAACTGCGAAGGAATAAAAAATTAAATTCACTCCTCAGCTTGGTGACCTCAGTATGATGGATCTTTGGTTGGTAAACAGAGAAGAAGCTGTAATTCCTCTGTCAGCGTAATACACTGAGGGAGACTTTATAATTCCTGCCTCAGTGTTATGGCCTGAATAATCGTAATAAATTTCCACCTCAATCAGATGAATTGGAGAATAGTTGGAAATTCCCTCTGTAGTCTGGTGAACTGGAGAATACTTTTCAGTTCCTTCCTCAGTTTGATGATCTAGAGAATAGTTGTTAGACCTGGGTCAATCACCAGTGACCAGATAGCTCAATTGCTTAGAGCATCCATCTAGAGTTTTGAGGGTCCCGGTCCCAAATCCTGGTCAGGCCATGCATTTTTCTTCTGATACATTTCAGCCCAAAAATATACCCATGGAAGGTGGTATAGGGTCTCGAGTGTCTTCGGGGTGAAAGACTTTGTTAAAGGAGGGAGAAATGTAGCTGACCTTGACTGGGTCAATCACCGGCGACCAGGTAGCTCAAATGGTTAGAGAGTCTGGCAGTGAATTTTTCTTCTCGTTTTACAATTGTTAGCTCCCTTCTAAGCCTGCTGATATGAAGAAAAGTTGTAGGTTCCCATCTCAGTCTGGTAAACTCAGTAATTTGTGCTAAAGCTTTATCATTAACTCGTTTAAATTTCAGGAACCTTTTTTGGAAAAACATGTCCCTACTATGGTGAGAAATAGTTGTAAGAGTAAAGTACATGTATTTGTGTTTAGTATTATAACAAATTAAATGTACAGTATACTTGTTAATAGAATGATAACACACTATAAATACATTAGCATGTTTAATGAGTAACTGTACGTTGTAATTAATAAATAACCAGTATAATAAATCACAATGTAGTAAAAACTGTCCTTTAATTAATGGTGACTGGTTTATACATTAACAAATTCAATATTTTGTATTGGGTTATAAAAATTATTCCTTTTTCAAATCTTCCTTATCAGGGTAGAATCTTAAACAAACATTTGATCAGACTGTTTACTTGTTTTGAATGTTGCAACTTTTATGTGAATGATATGTGATTATGTAATTAATGTAAATGATAGAACATTATGCAAGTTTGAGGAAAAGAATGTAAATTTTCTTGCATGAAAAGTGATTGCTGTGAAAGAAAACAGGTGCATTATTCAAACATTCTTTAACAAGTATTTACCTTTAATCATCTTCTAGTTCATTTAAACAGGATGAGTTATAATTAGAAATAGGTTTTTTACATAGTGTATATTTGATGTTATTGTGATAATTTGTTCATGTGTAGTATTAGACAATAAAAAGTCGTATATAGCTGTGTGCTTGTTGGATTATTTAATAATTCATGATTAAGGGAGTTAACACAAATTATGATTGTAAGAGGAACTAACACAAGACAGCACTGTAAGGGGAGATAACACAAGACATGGTTGTTTGGGGGGATTAACACATTGCAGTACTGTAAGGGGAGACAACACAAGACATGGTTGTTTGGAGGGGATTAACACAAAGCAGTACTGTAAGGGGAGACAACACAAGACATGGGTGTTTAGGAGGGGGGATTAACACAAAGCAGTACTGTAAGGGGAGACAACACAAGAAATGGTTGTTTGGGGACTAACACAAGATAGAACTGTAAGGGGAGATAACACAAGACATGGTTGTTTTCGGGACTAACACAAGATAGAACTGTAAGGGGAGATAACACAAGACATGGTTGTTTTCGGGACTAACACAAGATAGACCTGTAGGGGGAGATAACACAAGACATGGTTGTTTGGGGGGATTAACTCATTGCAGTACTGTAAGGGGAGACAACACAAGACATGGGTGTTTAGGAGGGGGGATTAACACAAAGCAGTACTGTAAGGGGAGACAACACAAGACATGGTTGTTTAGGAGGGGGGATTAACACAAATCAGTCCTGTAAGGGGAGACAACACAAGACATGGTTGTTTAGGGGGGGGGATTAACACAAAGCAGTACTGTAAGGGGAGACAACACAAGTCATGGTGGTTTGGGGACTAACACAAGATAGAACTGTAAAGGGAGATAACACAAGACATGGTTGTTTGGGGATTTACACAATGCAGTACTGTAAGGGGAGATAACACAAGACATGGTTGTTTGGGGTGATTAACACATTGAAGTACTGTAAGGGGAGACAACACAAGACATGGTTGTTTGGGGACTAACACAAGATAGAACTGTAAAGGGAGATAACACAAGACATGGTTGTTTGGGGATTTACACAATGCAGTACTGTAAGGGGAGATAACACAAGACATGGTTGTTTTTGGGATTTAACAAAAGATAGAACTGTAAGGGGAGATAACACCTGACACTGGAGATTTAAGAATCATTCTTAAATGGAGACAAAAATAGTCATATTAGTATTAAGACAAGTAATACTTTTTACTAGTCTCCTACTCACATGGTTTTCTTCTATTAACTTCTGTGAAAGACAAGCTGAAGAATTTTGGAGGTATTGTTCCAGATCTTCCGGATCATTAACCTTCCTGTTATTGATCATAACTATTCTATGTCTATTAAAGACATTGAAGAAAAGTGTAACTTCTTGCTTTTTAACTCCGACAGAAATGAACCTTTTATTAAATTGAAATAAGCTCAAAGGCTACATCTTTCATTCTTACAGATTAGCTTATAGACTCATTATCATGGGCATTTCATATGCATTTAAAGCTTTGTTTTTTGCTTGTACAACAACATTTAAAAACTAATTGAATTTTTTTTCAGTTATTAAAGGAAGATATAATATTTGTCAATGAAGACTTAATCTTTTAAAACAGAAACTGTTATTATGTTGTCTTGAAGTTGGTCAAAGAAAGAAGTGAAATAAATTAAGAACTTCCTGATTTTGTAGTCCTTGGATGGATCAGATGACGGTATTGAAGAGTATGATCCTTTCGATTTGAACCAATTAGTCAAAAATCCATTTGGCGGAGACCTTGGGCCTGAAGTATTCCCCGAACATACCTTTCCACCGGTATTACCGTGTGACTTTGTTGTTTTTGTGAATTTGCGGTGCTCAAGGTTAAGTTCAGCTGCTGATCAATTGATGTTTCCATCAGAGTGTTGATCACTTGGTCTGATATTGAATGACTGTTGAGTGATATTTAAAAACACTAAAACACGGATCCTGTGTGTTTGATTACATCAGAGTTTGAAGTATTCTAAAGTGTGGTAGATTCAATATTTAATAAAAGTACGATTAGTTTCATATTTTAATGTGTGATTTGATTACTGGAGAGTTTTGAATAGTGATTTCAATTTTAATGTGTGGTTTGATTTTTGAGTGTTTTAAGTCTATACCAAAGTAGATAATGCCCCTAAGCAGTTGGTCTGTCCCAGTAAAGAGGATGACTAGTATAACCTATGAGAGGATCAATTTTTTCTTTTCATATATTGGATACAGTGCCCTTACTATATGGTAATTTTTACTTATGATATCTATACAAGGCTCGGACAAATTAACTTGTCTAGTCCCTCCTATTGAGTAGCAGTTAATGTAGGAGTCCTAAGATTGATTTAGAGTCACTAATTTAATGCATGGATATGACAAAGTCTTCTATGCAATGAAGGTGCCAGTAGGCATTCTGGATGTGTTCTGAAATATCTTAATCTTGTGGGGGGGCCCAATTCCCAGATCGAGAGCAGGGTCCTGAAGCTCAGAAAACACCTGGGTACACTACTGCATTGCGGCTGATTACCGATTACTTCAATGATAAGAAGGCAATGACTGATGGAGTTATTCTCCTTTTTTATTTAATGACAAACCTTATTTCGAAAAAGATTAATGTTGTATTTGAAATAAGTATACTTTCTGATTTTCATATTTCAATCAAAAATAACAAGATTTGAATATTTAGGATTGTTAATTTTTAAAAAACCTAACAAAAACCTAACAAGTTAATTTTGCAAATATCTTCAGGTTTGATATTTTAAGCTATATTACTAATGTCCTAATGACTGCATTGGTGTGCATTTAAAAGTATTCTTCAAATAAATACATCAATGCGATATGAAAAAAACACACATCAATAATATATGGTACGTGTATTTGAAGTCCATTTACTGGTTCCTATTCAAACCATAGGTCAAGGCTTTGAGTTCAGTGTACAATTTGTATTTTGATAAATAATAGAAAAATCATTATCAAGTTCATGATTTAACTGAACACTTCTTTTTGATTACATTTTTGTTACTTTTTGTTTTCAGAGGGATATATAAAAATATTAACTATTTATTTTAAAACAATTATGAAACAAGTTATTTCAACTTATATTAATCACTCCTGTTGGCATGGATGAAAGCATGTGTAGGGTCTTAATGTTGGAGGAAACCGGAGTACCCGGGGAAAATCCTTGAGGTCGGGCAGTTGACCCTATACCTTTTCACGTCCGATCGGGGGATGGAATATTTGAAGGATTTATTGAATTTAAAACTATCTCCTGTTGCCTTGACATTATGTCATCTGTGTGAAAATCAACATTGGTGAAGGATGTTTTACAAAGGAGACAGGGGGCCATGGTGGCCAAGTGGTTAAGGTGTCTGACATTCTCCTACCACTACCCCTCCACCACTGGGTCGCAGTGGCCAAGTGGTTAAGGGGTCTGACATTCTGCTACCACTACCTCTCCACCACTGGGTCGCGGTGGCCAAGTGGTTAAGGTGTCTGACATTCTGCTACCACTACCCCTCCACCACTGGGTCGCGGTGGCCAAGTGGTCAAGGTGTTCTTAAATGACCATAGCTGTTAATAGGACGTAAAACATTAACAAACCAAATCAAAGGAGTAAGGTCCTTGTCACTGCTCTTGGTAGTAAGCTATTTAACATTTGCCTATTAACTATATAATCATTGGTAACTTATCTGGTTGTTTGTCATTGCAGGAATCCTCAGAGCTGCAAGATTTTGATAAAAGTAAGTATTACAAACCAGCTGATTAGGACAACATCCAAATCAAAGATATTAAATTGTTATTCTATAATACGTGTGTAAACACTACTATTCTAAATAAGCAAAGAAAATTCTTTCCTGGCGTTAAAAGTTATATTACAGAAAAAATATTATTTGATACCATACTTGTAATTTATGTATGAAAGATTGTAAATTTTTGAATTATTATGGTAATGGTGCCTATATTGATGAGTTTAAATCACCCTATAGGAAACAATGCCGACTCATATTTTAGGAAATTCGAAGATTTGATGTGTATTTTTGTATATAATTCACAGGCTACGTAGAAGGAGATGGAGCAAGTGGGGTGTGTATTTCCTTATTTCATTTTCAATTAATGAAATATTTCATATTCCACCCAAACTTAGTAGTAAAGTAAATTTCTACCTTAGTAAATAACCACCATTATTTCTACATTATTGATTCCATTATCACCTTTAGAAATAGCCTATACATATTTACTGTTTCTCAAAACTGTCTGTCAAGGATTCCTTATATATTTCTGTCTTAATAAGCGAGGAAAGTTGATCTTGAATTTGATTTCCATGTCATTTGGTATGGAAAATCAGATTTGTTTAAATGTAAGGAAAATCAAACACAAATTCCTAATTATTTTTGTTTGGTTAGTGAGAAAATCCATGAAAAAATCACAATTTTATGTCAATTAGTGTGGAAAATCCATCAAAAATTCTTAATTACAACTCAACTTCCTACTTTGGTGTCAACAAATGAAGAAAATTAATCTCAAAGTCTTTTCACATTATTTCTATGGCAAATTCTTGTTTTGCCAATAATCATTGATTAGGTATCCATCACTAATTCATAATGTTGTGATTTTTTCTGAGGAAATCCATCACAATTTCTTAATTTTATGTTAATCATTGAGGAAAAACTATTTCAAAGTAAGGTTTTTCAGTCAGTTGATTCGTTCTACAATTCCAACCCAAATTCTACCTTTTCATGTTAAGGACAGGCAATTCAATTTTATAGATCTGATCTATCCTAACACAGAAATCATTGTGTGCCTTTCACCTATTCTAATCCTCTTGAATTGGGGGCTTGTAGTACATATATACAAAAACAAACAAAAATACCTGAGTGAATTACAGTACAAAGCATATCATGATTATTATGTTTGTAGTCTCTTTACATTGACTATCTTAAACTTCACAGAAACAGTTACCTATCATTTGTGAGATTGAAAAACAGGTAATAAAAGTCAGATATAGCTGAATATAGTAACAATTAATTCATTAATAGTAGATTTGTGTCGTAAGATAACTTCAGACTTCAAAAGGTGTGTGTTCTATTAATACAGTTAAAGGATTAGGGTATTTATGTATTCCTTGTGGGTGATAATCACTGTAGAGAAGAGCTGGTTCCTGTTGCTAACAGAAAACTGTGGTTATGTTTTATATCTGTATGTCATTGTTTTTATTTGTTATAGTTATTAGATATAACTTATAAAAAACAGGGGTGCATAGATACCTATATGTATGCCTTATTATTAATATACGAGTGTAATACTACTTAAAGTGGGATTTCTTGTGGCAGCATTCACATTGTGACTCCTTCAACAGATCATGGTTTGGAAACTTTGGTATCGACAATGATTCTGAAATCTATATAATAATATGAACAATATATTTCTCTATAATTTATATATATATTAACCGTTTCACCACCGTAGACTATAATGGACTCATCCAGATCAATGCATGGTAGAGTCTTCTAAAGTTACATAGGGGTGGAATGGTTAAGCTATGAAGCAAAATAATGCGAGTACTTCCACACTTCTTAACATTCCACTTTCACAGGATATGTTATTGTCGATTGCTGTTTATTCTACTGGTCTTGCAGGCTTGCCTTTTGGCCATTAATCCTCAAATATTGAACATAATTACATAAGTTATACAATGTTTTATTACTCTTGTCATTGTCTTGTCAGAAATTCACTAATATATCTGATAAAAATTGTACATGTACTTAAAAATAAATTTCAATGAAAACAAATTACAAGAACAAAGGAAATTAATGTTAAGGCAAGTTTTTTTATTAGTTTGATATACAAAAGTTTTTCTATTCTTATATAAGTCTACATTTAATGGGATATTGCTAATAAAAGTTTGCAGAGTATTATTTTTGAGTTATTGCCAAAAGGCAAGTCCATTAACTCATTCACCCTGAAATCTCATAATGAATTATTCCAACCTTTGAATTGGAAGAGTTCACATGTGTCTTCAGGGGTGAAAGAGATAAAGAAATGGATGAGACAGCTGTGCTATATAAAGATTGTTCCTGCAATTTTCGGTAATATTTCACTATTAAAGAAAAGTAAAGCTTTGAAATTGTTTTGTCGTTCCAAAGAAATTCTGAAGTTCCTATATATACCGTTATTGAAAGAAAAATAGAAAGGAACACTCAGAAGAAAAGTTTCAGACTTAGTTTTTGGGGAATAAATTGACTATTTACTTCGAAGCAAAATAGTTCCCCTGGTAGGCTTACAGCCAGTTTGGGAGGTAGTTTGAAGCACATCACATTTCATTGAGATTGTTTCAAATCATGTTTTTATTGCAGTATATTAGTCATGTTTAATGGATTACAACAAGAAATGCATGTCGGTAATGCTATAAGAAACTAAAAGTTTGTAGGATCCCATCTTTGACCAATGTATTTTTTGTGATATAAATTAGATCCAATTAGTGCAAATTTTGTACTTGTTTCTAACTGGTACTAGAACTTTATCATTATACACATGCATAGTTCAATTTGTTTTGTCATTTATAACGTATCATAATATTTTGATCAACGTTTAACACCGTCTTCAGTCTCAATCATTAAAGCACAGTGTTTCAGATGGGATTTTGTTACTTATAAATTAAGGGGTGAATACTATAAGTATAAGGGGTGAATATTATATGTATAAGGGGTGAATACTATATGTATAAGGGGTGAATACTATAAGTATAAGGGGTGAATACTATAAGTATAAGGGGTGAATACTATATGTATAAGGGGTGAATACTATATGTATAAGGGAAACTATACAATCTTGTTTATTTAATCATGTTTATCATTCTCCTTATTAGAAAGCTAACACTAACAGATTGTTGGTCTTGCAACACATTTATCCTGAACTATCTATATTGGTGTGATGTGTGAGTCATGTAGTTTACAAACAATTAAATATGGTTATATTGTAATTTAAGTGGTATTCTATCAAATCTTTGTTTAAAAGAAACAGACATATTTATATGATAATTTACATGTTATTCTAGCAAATCTTATTCGTGGAACAAAAATGTCATACAATGGTAAGGCGTTACATTGGCACCCCAGCATGTTATTATGTCACATAGTTATCACACTGATTTGTTGTGATTTTGTTTCTTATTAAACTGGTTTATCAAGATATGAGCATTTCTTGCAATATTATAATGTCTCCCATTTGCATGAAGTAAGAGATGTTGCATTATCACAAGTTCTCCTTATTATACTGGTTTTTCTGGTTTTTCTTCTGGTTATTCTGGCAACTTGTCTAAGTCCTAAATTTTAAAACATTTAGGGATATCTTGATGAAAGTTAAAGTGTACTTGCATTACCCACAGAGGGGGGAACAGTGCACTAGAATTAAGTCACAAATGACCCTGAACTTTAGGTCAAATGTAAAATAAGTACACATTTTTGTAAAGGTCTTGTACAAGCCATATACTTTAAACTGTTGAAGATATCTTGCTGAAACTCTTAAATGTACATGCATCACCAACAGAACCAGTGCAGTGCACTAGAATAAGTTCCCAATGATCTTTGCCTCAAGGTCGAATAAATGCAGTAGTTTAATTTAAGTCCTGTCTTATCTGGAAGATATCTTGATAAAATTTGAATGTACCTGCATTACTCATCTGCACATAATCTAGGCAATATGTTTATTAGCTAATAAGATGAGTCATGCATTTTTGCTTACAACTCTTTGCAAGTTAGAATTATTTTTATCATGAATATCTTTACAACATATATTATTTGTACAATTCTACTTTGTAAAGATTCTTTGCAGCATTATTCAAGCTCCATTTTTCTCACAATTTAAAAATCTATTACAGCATCTTAAAAACTGTCCAATCAAATTTACCAATTTTAATGCTACCTGATAATGTGTAATGAATGGCTGTCTTAACTTCTAAAGTGGCAATAACGTTGAACATTGACCTCAGAAAATCATGGAAACCTTTCAACATTCAATTGTCAAAGAGTGACCCGGGTCCATATTCAACGTTGAAAATGGACCCCTGAGAATCGTTACAGTTTTCCATATTCAATAGTCAAAAAGTGACATTGGTACTAATTAAACGTTGAAAATGGACACCTGAAAAATATGACACAATTCCAATGTCAAAATGTAGCCCCGGGTCCATATTAAAAGTTGAAAATGGAAAGAGAGAAAAACAAAATATTCTAAAGTGGCGTCATAGTTCTGCACAGTTGATACAAACCAAATCATGTACTTCTTATCATCAGTGTTGTTGTTCATTTGTTTATCGTGTAGTCTTAAGTTTATCATTGATATTCAGAAGTTGATACATAGTTTGATATGCATATTCATAAGTTGGTCATTAATATTCAGTAGTTAATATATGCATATTCATAACGATCATTTATATTTGGTAGTTGATATGCATATTTGTAAGTTGATCATTTATATTCGGTAGTTAAAATGCATATTCAGAAGTTATATCTTGAAAATGAGTGCTTAACATACATATGTGTCAGTTAGTTAATCAAATATATGCACTAAATGTATAAGCATATTCCTAATTGCATTATTTATATCAAAAAGTTGATCATGCATATTCATGAAAATCTTCATATTTCTACTATATAGCCCCCACTTGATACAATCTTTTCGGAACCTCCTGAGTATACGGTGAGTCAGGGTGTTATTGTAACTCATTGGTATTAGTACCTGTACTGTTGAGAGTATGCTAACTTTAATATATTTAACTGAGTCAATGTGTTATTGTAACTCATTGGTATTAGTACCTGTACTATTGACAGTATGCTAACTTTAATCTATTTAACTGATAAAAGCCCTGGAAGCACAGTTCCTTTGAAACAGATAAAATAGGCTTCAATCTAAGCAACATTATTGAACTCTTTTCAAGCAAATAACTAAACTTAATTTACTTAAAGATCATCTTTGAAAATTAATCAGATTTGGTTTAAAGGACATAATGTGTTATAATATTTCAAAATTGGCCTCGAGAAATTTGAAGAGTTTATTGAACGAAAAGGACCTTATCTGTTATCATTTTTCACAAGAACAGTGCTTTTCAATGACCTTGACACTGGTAATATACAGTACAACTAACAGGAATGTGATAGTTACTTGTCTTATTCAATAATTAATACCATGTTTAAAACCTCCTTCTTTTTTTAAACAAAAGGAATATCAACCTTATTGTCCTGCTTGTGATCAATTAAATTAAGTCAAAGTTTTTTTTATTGAGCATGATAATTTCAAACATAAAAAGTTTTATACACTTTTTGTGCAATGAAAGTTTGACTATTTGATCTTCACAATAAGATATGATATTTTTACAACCAATTTGCATGTCTTTGTTGTCCATCTTTTACACCTTTTAACCTATGTAGTTTTAGTTGAATGTTTTTTTTCTGTTTGTAAATGTCTATTCTAACGATGTTGTTTGGCCCTATAAATTACTTAATTTATTATGGATTGGCTGTAAAATTAGTACAAACAAATCAATAAAAAACAAAACGAACACGAGTAATGAAATGAAAGTATACTGTAAATATTTATTTCGACTTCTAAATCAAGGGAATATGTCGACCAAATGAACAAAATATTGAAAATTCTGGTAGTCGATATACGTACATATAGTGTAATGCTAAGCATGTGTTGACACACGCGCAAATGTGATATGCTTACATTATGGTTCCCAGTTATTCCCCACAGCTATTAGAAATTGCTTCCAAAGGAGACACATATTCATGTAGAGTGGTATTTGTTTTTGAAAATATAAAATAATAAATAATAAAAAAAAACCACAAATGGATTTGAAATACCAAAATATAGAAATTGCAAATAAAAACGTTTCGCCATCAAAGATTCATATAATCAAACTCTTGTTTTTAAATGAGTTAAAGGTATTTTTATATATTTGTGAATAATATGAATTGTCCAGAAATATGAGAAAATCTATCATCTGAAGCAAACATAGCTATCCCCAAACTCTGATATATAAGACAAGATGAAGAGCCTCTATTTCCCAGTGTCTTCTATTATGGAAAGATTATTTTGAAAGTAAAAGGTTGTACAAGGCATGAAAAGGATGAACAATTCCATGAAAAATCCGCCAATACAGCTAAAACAAAACAGATCAAGTAAATCCATAAGACATTTCGAATACAACTGAGGAAAACTATAAAGGATTTGATTGTGATTAATTTTCTCATCTTTTCTAATAAAAAACTATGGAAATTCCTGAAAATTATATCAAGAATGGAAGGAGTTAATACAAGTGTTCAGTATTTTATACTACACACTATTCTTCTGACATAATTCACTTTGAAATGTAAATAACACTGCAGTTCTATTAATACGTAATGATCAATGTCATGAAATATTAAAAATTGTGAGACTAACCATGTTTAACAATTTGACGATCTGGTTTATTTTACCATTAAATGATGTTAAGGCAGTGAAGAACTGTTCCCGGTATTTTGTTATTGAATACGTGTTTTGAACAAAGAAATGTTAACAGGATTTACAATATTTGGTGCTGCGACCAGGATATGTACATTTTGATTTTAGAAGTTATTCGTTATATATGTTGAATACTAGTAATATATTGTGTAGTCAATATAAAAGTTGATTTAGTATACTCTGATGCTGCAGTTACTTTATGAATTTAAATTAATATTTATGGATTAATCTAACTAGACCATCGCCATTACATGTTTTCTGTATTGTTTCTGCCAGACAACACAAAAAGATTTGCTCAATATATTTTTTATAGGAAAAAAACATTTTTATGTTCGTTTCATACGGCGAATTCGGTTATTTTTCAGCAATATCTCTGATGGTTATTTAAACATTTTTTTCTTCTACAACGTCTACAGGAATCATGAATAATTAGCTCAAACATGCATGTTATCAATATATAAATTATTTAATATTGTGTTTTTCGTCATTTTAACGGTCGATTTATTATATTTTTGGTTGCAGTTAATTGTACTTTATGAATTTAAATTGATATGTTGGGATTAATTCCTTAGATCATCTCTATCGTGTTTTTTCTTTCGTAAATGCCAGGTGTTTCAAAATATTTGGCTGTATGTCAATGTATAATTTGTAGGTAAACTATTTTAAAGTTTGTTTATATGTGTGATCAAGTGAACTGAATTTCGAACGTCTCTTTCCTATTAGACAAACATTCATTCGGAACAACTTGATGAGGTGCCGGTAAGACTTTCACTAATGCTCTTCATTGTTTAGTATTTTTCCTACATTTTTGTTTTACAATTATATTATCTTTTTGACTGATGTGTTTCTGTCAAAATCTTCGAGTGAATTGATGCCATGAAATCTCATTGCCTGTGCCTCTGCCATTTGTTCTTGATACCTTTCAAGGCAATGTTGTTCTTAGGCCAATGTGTCTTACGTTGTGAAACGGGATAGGTTAGCCCATTATGTCATACGTTATGATACAGGCAACTTTGGGTTCGTGTAACAAAATCATTGATAGACGCTTATTGATGACAGAGAAAATATGTTTGTGTAGAACAGGTACACAGTATCACAGTTTCGGATGTGTTTAACCACCTTTGAGTTCCTGTCGAATATAGGCCCAAACGTTGTGCATATAATAACTGTATTTCTGTTTTAATATACGCATATATATTATTTCTGTTTTAATATACGCATATATATGAGTATTTTAAAAACAAAATCAGAATTATGAATATATATAAGCTAAGAAATAATAATAACGATCATGCAGACAAAGGGATTTGTCTTGATACAAATAAAAATTCCTAACATATTTGTGAACATCTAAATGTTGTATAAGATATCCTCCCCTCGATTTATATATCGATATATATATAATGTTAAGACTCCACTTGTTTTGCCTTGCACAGATATTATCTACCTCAATAGTTTGAAACGTGTTATTTTTTGTACATAGTATAAACGTTTAAACTGTTTATGTCCTGAATTCTCTGTCATGATTGTTTTTTAATTGTTTTTATTATTTCACTTTTCTGTATGTGTGTAGCTGCAAAAATATTTTGCAACATATAGTTAATTTGATTTAGCTTGTTAAAAGTTAATGACTAGAGGGCAAAATTAATTTGATTTATCTTGTTAAAAGTTAATGACTAGAGAGCAAAATTACTTCTATTTAGCTTGTTAAAAGTTAATGAATCTAGAGGGCGAGATTAATTTGATTTAGCTTGTTTAACGTTAATGAATCAAAAGCGCGCCACCAGTTGAATATAAGTGTACTTTGGCTTGGAAGGGTTTGTGTTGCTAAATATAATGCATGCTTTCTTTAACTGTAATGTTGCAAAACACTATTTGTATTTAAATAACTACAAAAACATCTATTGTCCATAAACGATATCTATTATTGGGGGACATACCAGTCTAAGTGTGGCTGTACTCTATTAGATTTGATCCCACATTTGCAACAGGTGTTCATTGAAACAAAAATGTTCTTTCCAGTTCTCAGTTACTTAATTTTCGTGAATACAGTATCATTTTAAAACATATTTGCAGGATCCTTTTGAATACAACCCACCCACAGAACAAATAAAGCAGTCGCTTGTACCGGTAAGCCCTGCACAGATATTATATCGTCACAAATATAATATCATCATCGTAAAGATCTAAATGTTGTACAAATGTTTTTCCTTCCTTTTTTTCCTCGTTTTTTTTAAAATCCTTATATCTATCCGCTTGCACAAGTTCTAATGAAAGCATTTCTTCATTTTTTTTACTCTCACTTTTTCATGCATAATACTCATAAAATTTTCAATTTTACTATAAATACTTTTTTGACAAATTAAAACAAAATTAATTTTGAATTGACTGGATATCTTGCAACAAGAATATTGATGTATGACGTTTTGCCGTCTAAAATCAACAGGATGCATTTATGTACATCGAACCAACTCCATATTATCAAGATGTACCGGTAAGTTCAGCACATGTTCACACTGGCAATAGACGTAGTAGTTGTTTTTGTTGTGAAATACAAACTTCTGCAATAAAACAAGCTGTTTCTACAGAAGTGTCTTGCAAAATATTTTGGTACTCAGTAAATGTTTTGCATGTTTGACGAGGCTGCTACAACTTAGTTTGTTAATAGTTTCTTAAATGATTGTATTAAGAGTTTTGAGGAATTATCGGATTCCAATGTAAATTGCCCGGTAAGCTACTATTTAGCAACCTACGCCTTTTCTGCCGGTTTAATACCAAGTCACATTAGCGTACATTTACAGAGGGAACATTGCGTGATCTAATCATAACTACAGCAGATAATTTGATATTTAAAATGTATACATATTTGTGATAAATACAGTATGATCGTAGTTGGTAGCGATATGCCGTTTCATTGATAAGAGTTGGTTACGTACTAGTTTATTCTCTTTTTTAATTCAAATGTAATTTACAAAAATATTTTTTTAATACGTTTCTGTGAAAAAAATATTCAAATGTTCATATCTTCGAATATCATTTTTAACCGTTACAAAAATAATCCTGCAGGACGCATTTAATTACATTGAACCACGTGTTGAAATAGTTGATGATGTAAGTATAGCACTTAGTGTGTGGTATCAACAATGTCTTAGTCACAGATAAACAAAGACCTAACAACTGTCAATAGTCTAACATATTGTCAAGGAAATCTTACGTGTAGTATTTGTATACTGTATATACCCAAACAGGAAGTAGTAGAAACAGATATGATATTTATTTATATATATATGGAGACTTAAATTTCGTATTTGATTAGTATATGATATAATCAAATATGAACCATTTAGCATGCTTAATGATTCCTCTTTATTTCTACTATGTTTTCCTATAGAATTCAGCTGTTAGTTAAAAGAACATAATTGTCATGATGATCGTCGCGTCATCATCAAAACATAGGTGATTCATGTAGCTGGGTGATCCCTTTTCTCAAATGATTATCTAAAATTTAAAGAACAAATATGAAGAGAGCACATTACAAGTATTTAACTGCATTTTGTCATAGTTCTTTATAGATATGTAATTAAAATGCGTTGAAGCCATAAAGCCGAGTTTTGTAAAAGCTCACTTATTCTTATCAAAATTAATTTTCCCTCAGAAAAATTTCTCTGTAAACAATAAGTAATAAAACTCGCACAAATTAAGTTTTCAAATTGTTTTATCGACCAAACATTAAAAGATTTAAATTTTGAAATAAAAATAGTCTTTAATCATTTAACCAACATGACATAAGAAAGCAATTTTGTGCTATACATAGTGGCCAGAGAGTATGTAGGTAGGGGCTGTCCCAATCGTCTGCTCGCTGATCTGCTTATACAAGTGTGATTCTTGCTATTTTATTCAATTCCTGAAATAAACGAATTTTGCAGGACTTCCTCCTATACAAATTATGCAAAATAGCTGATAACTGTCTGAAGTAATATAATTCAAGTGCCATTTTGCCGCTACATATATATGCAAGATTGACAATCTGCGGAGAATATCACGTCGTTGTTGTGACAGTTGTGTAGAGCTCATTTAAGCTGGGGGGGGGGGGGGGGGGGGGGGGGTTGGCTTCGAGAGAAAATACAATTTTGATAAAAACTGATAATTTCACCAGAGTTTTAGAAAACATCATTCACCTCATTTTAACATATAGCGTATTTGGTATGAATCATACGTAAACATTTTATACCTAATGGTATTGAATGTATTTGTGGGAGTGTTCTGGGCGAACAAATAACACAATACTGCAACAGTTTCAAGACTTCAGAGCTCTACGGCAACACTGAGACTCTGCTGAGAAATATCGCAATTTTACAACTGTTGTAGTTATAACAATTAGGTTACGTAGCCTTGTGTGTGTTACAGTTAAAAACAAACAGTTTCAGCGCCCGCACTAATGACTAACCGTTCTCGTGCTCAATCTCAGATTATGTGCTCAAGTCGTGTATCCTATTACGTCAATTAACGAATTAAAATCACATTTTGTCAATGGGTTTTTTCGAGACTGAAAGCCAAAAACTATTTGCAAAGTTTGCTCTTTACTTTTTGAACGTTGCACGTGATTTGAGCGAATAATAATTATAATAGGTTCAGCATAGAATCAATGTTTGAGCATGAGAACGATTTCAGGAATGCAGGCCCTGGTGCTGCCATTGGTCCAAAAGTGAAATCATATATAATAGGCAGCTGTTTATATATTACTAAATAACATACCAATTACATTATTATTGCGCTTTTATGTATCGAAAATCAGCGAAATCGGTATTGAAAAATTCAGAAAAGTGTAAATCCATACCCTTCAATATAATTTACTGTAATTATTTCGATATTTACTTCAGCCGTATGAGTATGACCCAGAGGATCAGATACCTTACTTACTGTCCGAGGTTAGTCCGTCAGTGACACCAGTCACCCGGCATGGTGTGTGTTGACTGACGATATTACCGCATGTGTCGTTATTTGAAATCTGTTTGAACGTTTAATTTTAACGTGTACTTAAACGCCTGCTGATTTGGAGTGAAACACACGATTTATGTTTGAAAAAGAAAAGTTTTTGTTACTCAATGTATTGAAGTTCATCTTTAACGTTTAGGGGGATTTTTGTCACATGTTAAACCTTACAAGAGATGGAAGTTTAGCTAGTGTTTATGTGAGATAATGCCGTGAAGATTTTTGTAGCACTTTAAAAAGACGTGTACACATACGTCACTAACCCAGTTGTGTTGACTCTCATTATGTTATCTCAACATTTTCAAATAAACTCATCCCATTCGTTATTTAAAATGTTTTCAACTCAACCTTTCTTTGAGGTGTCTTACTATCATCCTTCATTTCAGATGATATCATCCAAACCTTTCTTTCAGATGTTTATATATTGCGATTATTTCATATATTTGAAATTCAAAATACCTAACATGAAGATATTCTTTCCACAGCTTATGTTAAAAACCAGAAGGAAGAAAAGATCTTTGCCCAATTTACTTCTGTATGAGGGAAGGGGTAAATTTCGTAATCTTAAACGAACGAATCCTTCAAACCAAATGTCCCAGTTGTGTAAGAATAATACCGTTATCTATGGGAAGGACTTTGGGCGTAATTGGTAGCATGTTGATGCATGCAAGTTCGCCTGTGGGACAATAAATTGTCAACTTACATATATGTAAATGTATTTGCATGCAGTGTTGTTTTGGTACTGCACTAGTTGCAATGCCTGGTTATTGAGGCACGCCTACACAGCCCATTTGAATTAGTTTATGCATAGTGGGAAAAGGATAAATATGTCTGATAATGCGTTTTTACTTGTCATGTAAAACTACCTTAACCAAGTAATTCCATTCCCTGAACGCATAGTGTTAGTTCCCAAGAATTATCCTGGAAATTTAACTTCAAGCACTAATAACCATTTAGCATGAAGCCTTTTTCTAAACCTGTATCTCCATTTCATGAACTTGTATTACCAATGATTGAATACGTTGCTCCAGTCCTTCATAACGTCTCTTAAACATGTAAAAAAAATCCTAACATGATACATTGATTTTATTCCACATTTAGCTCTATTCCCTAATGTCCATTTACTGAAATTGATCTTTCATATGACATATACTTCATTCTTCGACATGTAGTTCCATTCCTTTAAAATTGTTAAACCTCTATGAACATATGACTCCAAGTCTCTCCCAAATATAGTTCCTAAACTGGTAATATTCTATCCCCCTATACAACTTTCTAGATAGCAGGACAGCCGGTTAGTGGGGTCTAGATAGGGGAACCGGATAAAATTGTACTGTTACATCCGAAACTGTAAATGTACTGCTTACTTTCCTGGGACTTGCTTTGGCACCCTTAAATTTCCACTCCACAAATGAAAATGTATTCTCTACATGTAACGGAAACAAAACTACCTGCTCTAGAAAACGATTCACCTCATCTCTCTTCATGTTAATGTTGTTGTTTTTTAACAGAACAAGAAGAACATGGAAAGAGTTGCATGATTTAATCATAGATTTAGAACTGCATGTATAAATATCGAAATGGTGTTTGGTATGTGGTTGATATGTGTAACCACCAATACATATTTTCTTATTGGTTCTCAGAGTACTAACATCAAACAGACTATTCATGTTTGCATGGTAATGCCACTGTATCACAATTGGCCATTGCACGCTTCATGACACATATACATTCGTGTCATCTATGATGATGGGCTGAAAGCAGTCGAGTGATTTGAATTAGTTTACTAAATGAACACTGACATTTATACATTTTGTGGAACGAAAACATATTATGGCAAATTGTATATTTACCACATCAATTAAATCCACAATCTCATTATGATTTGAAAAGTTTTCTGTTACAGCACTTTGTTGCCTCTATGATTATTTATAATAGTTTTCAATATCAGTATGTTGTACTTTTTAATATTTCTGTCCGTATGTGTATATTATTTATGTACTTTTTATATCATACCCTTGTCGGTAAAGCAGGACGTAGGAAATTATCTTAATGTTTATCAAATTGTTTTGACAGAACACCCCACCAGTGAGGAATCGCATCCACCCGACTCATGAATACCAAACCTTACCCCGATATACCCACTCCAACTTCCAACCCCTCCCAATCCTTAAGGGAACCAAGACTTCATCAATGGCGATGGGAGGGGCAGGCTATCAAATGAAAGCTGGAGGAAAGGTAGTCAAGCCACCTCCTCCGTATTCAATGGATGACTTCATGCAGAAAATGAAGGAAAATGCAAAGAAAAAGAAGAAGAAAGTACCGAGGAAACGCAGGAAGATGAAAACGAAAACCGCCCCTCTAGACGATGATGTTGACGTATATATGGGACATGTCCGCCAAACTCCACTTCCAAGTAAAATCCACACACCAATCGATTTTGAGATGTCTCGCATACCGTCCGAATCACCACCGCCTTACGCTTCTCCACAGCCAAAGGGTTCTAACTCCGGGAGCAGTCACAGTCCGGGCGACGGAGAATCTATCGAAAACGTGAGCCAGACAAGTCAAACGCCGCCAACGGCAATCTCTTTTCTGTCTGCCAAGCCACTCCAGGATTTTCCTCCCGTGTTACATCCTAAAGAAGCCTTTGTGAAATCCCAAACAGCCACTCCTTCAGTCCCAACCTCCTCCCTGCGAGGCAGTTCTCTTGGAAAACAGCGTGGGATACCCTCTCCGTTATCTATGGGTCAATCGCGGGCCAACTTGGGTCGTGCCCCCTCCCCTTTCCTGCACATGCGCGCAGGGACGGATAGAGAGCCCATTGACATCGATGTGGAACACGATAATATGTTGGGAGTAGAGGAGATCGATAATCCAGCGTTTGAGGATGATGGCTGCATCAGGGCAGATTCGAGCAGCCCTTCCCCGAGTCAGCCGTTCCTTTGAAATTCTCCGTACACAGCAAACTAATAGTTGAAACTATGTTCTTGAAAGAAACGTAAAACACTCTCCAAATATTTTTAGATAATTTACAATTTCGAAACTATTTAGTTTCTGTTATTTTTGTGTACAATTAAGCAATTGAAAAGTATCTTGAGAATAGTAAGTGTCGCTTCTGACATTTTAAAAATAATGATTATTGCAATTAACTTTTGGCCATAAATCAATGCTAACAAACAGAAATATCGTACATGGAGGTGTTTGTATTCTGAACTTATCTGTGATATAAATGATTAACGTGTGCAAAATAACGATTTCCTGATGTGTTTTAGAGATTTTAATGTTTACAAAATCCGTCCATAATTGATTGTCTATAGTCTGTGTTTCGGACAGTGATGTTTGCTCATTCTAAATATATTGTCTCTTATTTGGAATTCAAAAAAATGAATGATTATTACCGACTTACCACATTACTGTATTACCGATTCATAAATGCTTTAAAAGATATACACACTTTACAGTTCCAAGTGATTTTTGTGGCTTGATTTTTTTCTATGTGTTTATTGAATATACATATATATATATAATTCACAAATTTGTCAAGAAATTAACGTTTCGTTGCCGTCCATCATAAACAAATTCTAAACAGATAGATGAAATTTCTTCGTCTCATTATTGTTTTACATTGTGTAAGATGTGGTAAGCCGGTACAATTTTATCCCATGTTTTAATACTCTACAATTATCATTACAACTTTTTACTGACATTCAATGTTATCTCAAGTTAGAAGTGATTTAAGATCAGCTGCAAGACGTGATATAGTTATGAGTTGCTGTCCTTCAATCAATGTACGATGTATGATAGCATTCGGAAGGAAAGCTTGAATTTACAGAAATGTTCCAAAGCATGAACTCAGATATTGAATTATGAATGCACGTGATTTTTTATGTAAATTAACTCGGCTTCTCCATAATGACATGCTTGATGTCCTTAGATCATTGACAAAGGCAACAATGAACTGAATGTCTTAGATATGCTTGGTCTAGATTTCATAAAGTTTATATGTTAATTGAAAAAAAAAAAACATTTAATAAAATAATTTAGAATTTCTCATTGCTTTACTTTACTTCGTTTTGATGTTATTGTTTACAGATATGGTTAAGAAAATATAGTTTTTTCATGTTATCTTGATCATGTAAATACAATTTATTTCAATTTATCAGGGAAATTGAAGAAGTTAAAGACAAAAAAAACACGTTATTTTACGGTAAATAATGATGAAAATCCAGACATTGGTAGAAACGCTCATTAATTCACCCATGGTATACTTTATGACATCGTGATACTGAATACATGTGGTAAATAAACAGATTATTAGATTCTATTGGTAGAGAGTAACAGCATCCTGGGGTTACGTTTCTCACGGTCTCTGCATCCCTGGAATATGTCGTGAAAAAACCGGAGGCTCATGCACGCACTACCTTTTGGATGATACAACGATCCTAGCTTGAATCTTTGATATACATCAAAAAAGCGTAGCAACGTAACGATAAATTGACTGGTTTTGAAATCGTCAAAGGATAGGTATCAGCCTAGCAATATGCAGGTGTTTTTTTTATCTTGCACCAATCGCATAATTAACCTCGTGCCTTTGATTTCGTAATGGGATATTCCATCGGTGCAGAACATATGTGATCGTAACCAGTGGAATTAAGACGAAGCAAATTTCCGAAAGCAACCTATTTCCTGCGGTTGTCATTGTCAGCACTGTTTTGCCTAGCTCGTCTCCTTCGTGAGGCTAAAATAACCCTCCTGTGGCCAGATCAATCTACGTATGGCCGTCATTCGTATCCTGCCGACCACAGCCATTGCTTGAAGCGTCATCCAGGCTGAATTGTAAGTTAGGGTGATTTAAAAGCAACATCCATCGTGAAGAGCGTCAACCTGTTTCGCTCCAAACTTCAATGAACTATAAAGTCGGCATCAGATCCACGCTATCACAAGGAGGCAATTACACCAACATACCCTGTCTCCGGCACACATACACTCATGCACGGTTACACAAAGCACATAGAGGCACGTCCTTAAATGACCTTAGCTGTTGATAGGATTTTCAACTAATTAAAAACAAACAAAACCAATCATATGATTCTAGCTGATGCAAGGACGATAAGCCCGAAATAAACAAAATCATTGAACAGACATTTCATACCATGATTGTTTCATCCCCTTTACACTGGTTGAAGATGTAAATGTTGCGTCTAAACCATTAAGGGTGGTTTTTGGCAGCCAAAAAAACCCCAGACCATTTTTCGTTCTAACGCTTCCTTTAATCAAGTTATTGTACTAATAAATAAAATCCCTGACCCTTCAAACATATATTTAGACCCCAAAATCAGACTTGTATTTGTTAGCTCACCTGGCCCAAAGGGCCAAGTGAGCTTATGGCATGGTGCGGCGTCCGGCGTCCGTCCGGCGTCCGTCCGGCGTCAACTTTAAACAACTTCCTCTCAGTAACCAAAAGGCATAGGGTGATGATATTTGGCCAGAAGCATGCTGGGATGAAGGGCTACAAAGTTTGTTTAAATGAATGACCTTGATTTATAGTCAAGGTCACAGGGATCAAATATGTTTAAAACCTTTAAACAACTTCTTCTGAATAACCAAGAGGCCTAGGGTGATGATATTTAACCAGTAACATGCTGGGATGAAGGGCTACCAAGTTTGTTCAAATGAGTCACCTTGAATCATATTCAAGGTCACTGGGGTCAAATATGTTTAAAAAAAACATTTAGACAACTTCTTCTGAATAACCAAGAGGCCTAGAGTGAGGATATTTGGCCAGTAACATGCTTGGATAAAGGGCTACCAAGTTTGTTCAAATAAATGACCTTGATTTATATTCAAGATCACAGGGGTCAAATATGTTTAAAACCTTAAAACAACTTCTTCTGAATAACTGAGATGCCTAGGGTGATGATATTTGGCCAGTAACATGCTGGGATGAAGGGGTACTAAATTTGTTCAAATAAATGACTTTAAATCATATTCAAGGTCACTGGGGTCAAATATAATTTCTGTATAACCAAACGGTACAGGGTGATGATATTTTGCTAGAAACATGCTGGGTAGGACTATAAACTCTGTTCAACCTAATGTCCTTGTTCGATATTCAAGGTCACCGGCGTTAAATGTTTAAATCTTTTAATAGGTTCTTATGAATCAAACACTGATATTCTGCCTGTAGCGTGAGATTAATACCAGGTGAGCGATTCAGGCCCATTGGGCCTCTTGTTTGATATACCAGACGACGGGTGGCGGCCATTTTGAATTTTCGCGTCTGGCCGAGTTAGCCCACATTTTCACGAGGTTCACCCCAGCTCATTTTAATCAGCACCCTCAAATTGACTATAATCAACTTTCAAACCTTGGTCCGGGAAAATTTGTTACGGGACCCCATTGTGGGAACTCTACTAAAACTACAACGAATGTAATACAATGGTTAATATAAATCCAGTGTTAAAACTTAGTAGGTGTGTATCAGAATGTGCAAATAAACCGAGCAGCAGGTCCAAGAGACAATGTTACTACTTAGTCTTATCAGGGATTTAGTTAAGGTTGCAGGCAAAATATAAGGACAGACAAACTTTCACTTCAGACCTTTCACATGTATGTTGAAAACGATAGATTTTGGTCCTAAAGCTTGCACGTAATCGTCATCATTACTTGCTGTAAGAAATTAAACCACTCAGGATTAAATAAATGTGAGTATCAGACACTTAATAGTAGAAATAAACAAAATTTGTGTTTACATGTTAATAACTACTAGCGAAAGAGGACCCATAAAACCTAACACCTATCGTTTGAGCTAAAAGAAAATCCCCTCTAGCGCAAAGCTAGAATGCGACCGCGATCATACAAACAGCTACTTTTATATCAAGAACGTAAATATCACTGGTCAAAAAAATATTGTCATCGAAATCAATATAAAAACTTATCAAATCCAATAAATTTAAACATTGGTCGCTTTCTTACAACAATAACAACAATGCCAGATAGATACAAAACACTATTTTACATATTATAACAACTCTTAAATTTTGTCCTTACTTCCAAACTCATATCTCATATTTAAACATTTTATGTTTCATACTTTAATAATCAACTTTGAAATTTCAAAATAACAACATACTATATTATATATATATATATATATTTATACACTTATTGTTACCTTTAGGAGAGAACTAATATAGGTTATGCCTGTTGTTCAATCCTTTTTCTCAATGAAATAAAAATTGTTGAAAAATGAAAATACAAAACAAATGTATAATGATACAATTAAAGTTGATGACGTGGACATGATGAAGATCTAAAGATGTTATATTTATTTGACATCTCTGTGATGATTCAACATCCGTTTCTCGTGGCCTGAGCTTTAGCAGAACCTATCGAAGCCCTGCGACCTACCGTGGCTACACAACAATTAAAAGGCTTTCCAAAGAAGAGTTACAAGGCCTTGACAAGTCTAGACAGATCGTGAAGTAAAATGTTCCAAGGTAAGGCCATATATATGAACTAAAAACTGTCCATGCAACAAAGACATTTTAACCTTTAAATGTGATTACGAATTGTCGACCCTAGATTTGAACATTGATCCCTTGGTTTAGAGTTCCACATCCAGCCAACAAGAAAGTCGTTCTTGTTCCTTCGCGACAAGATTCGCAAGAATGGTTCAGTGTCATTATTAACCATAAAATCATGATCCTGCGCAGAATACACTAGATTTCAAAACGTAAATCAAAATTGAGGGGGGGGGGGGGGGGGGGGGGGGGGAGCTAGGGGGACTAAAATAGCCTGAAATTAGTTAAGAGTAACCCTGACATAACTTTTATAATGATTTCATCACCAAATCACCAATGTGTGTTGAATTAATTTCATTTTAGGGTGAAATCGTTCGTGGTTTAGAGTTCCACATCTGCGACAAGATTAACAAGAATGGTACAGTGTCATTCTTAACCATAAAACCATGGGAACTCCGAAAGGACTTAGGGCGTTGAGGGTCGTTTCCTGCCTCATCGGGGATTTTGAATTAGTTGATTTAATCGTAATCTGGAATAAAAGGGGATATGGCATTTCAAGCAGAGAAATAAACTCACATTTTCATAATAAAAAGCGTGAATATCGTCTGTTGGGCGGAATTTGGTTGAAAACTAGCCATTTTGAAGGAAAATAAATAAACACATTTCAATTTCGAAAGCCTCCGCATGCAACAAACAAGTAAATATATGAATGCTTAAACATTGTCCTACCAGTGTTTATTTGTAGAAAGGAATGTGTGTTTGTCTCATGCGGAGGCTTTCATTTCTGCATGCTAAATGTCCAAAAACGCCATATTTTGGCTATTTCTGCATAACAACGCAATTTCGTTGATTTGGTAGGCCATCTACTCATGCGTATCGGATAAAATCTACACAAGAAAGATAGCCCCAATTAACCGATGTGATGTTCATAACAGAAACTGGTAACTACATTCAAGTTGAAATTTTAACTTTTTATGAGGCAAAAAATGACCCATAACGCCCGAAGTCCTTTACAAGCACCAACTGCTGACAAAAGAATGAATTCTACAAAGAATTAACAGTGTCCTGTCCAGGCACTTTGCAAACTTATTTCAAGACCGATCCAGCTTCTAACAACCTGTTCAATCAATCACTATGGGAAGGAGTCATGTGTTAGACCACTGTACCGTCATGGAAGTCCTGGTGGCGCAGTGGTGTATACGCTCTGAACTAAGTAGTTCATTGATGCGTGACAGCCATTGGGCCGCGGACCAATGACAGAGTTTAGGTTCAAACCCCCTTTTTCCGATATATTTGTAAAGTTTCCTGCTTTATCTCTCCTAGTACACGATTATTCTACCCATTCACTACTGCTTCCTCCATTAGGCCTCCCGCCACTGCCTACTAGCTTTCCTGTGTTGATGATGCGGTGGGGTGGTGGTTGTAAATATATAGTAATCCCGCAGAGACCATGGTGGTGGTTAGGATGGTGGGAGAGTGTCAGGGAGGCCCGTGTTATCACCTCATGATTTAGAGCTCTTCCCGAAGAAGGGACTTTCAGTACATATATAATCAATACATGGCAAATTAAAAAAACAAGAGAATACCGAAGTGTCAACAAAAGCATAATTCGAACTCAAAATCGATAAACTAGGACAAATATGACAAGGACAGATTTATATAGAGACCCTTGGAAAAACAAAGATAATAAAAACATGTCGTGTTGTGGAAGAATACCCGTCTTCTGCTTCATCGATGACACCCGCAATGTCACATCCTCACATCCAGTGAAAAACAAACCACAACACACTCTAATGAGCATAATAAAAAGTATCGACCTTCATAGCACACAGAGAAATATCAGATTTCCCTGTGACATCTTGATGTGAGATTTATACCAGGTGAGCGATGCAGGCCCATTGGGCCTCTTGTTCGTTCTAACGCTTACTTTAATCAAATTATTGTACTAATAAATAAAATCCCTGACCCTTCAAACATATATTGAGACCCCAAAATCATGTGTGGTGACAATGGTGACCATAAAACTTGTCCACAGTCTTCAACAGCCTGCATCTTTGGAAACACAGCAATAATTTTGATCCTCAGCAGTCGACATGTATCACGGAAGTGGTGATAGTTAGAGAGCAAGCTCTTGATTGCCGAATTTAAAGGAATCCATATGTTGCTATCAAGCAAGGGAAAGTTCCTGATCGGAAAGTCGAAATTGTCGCGCCTATCGTATACAGAATGTAGCTTAGTAGCAAGCCGCCCCTGTTGGTAGTGGTGTTAGTAAAGATCGAGAAAAGTGGCTAAAGTGGGTAAGTCTGTGGTGTCCTCGATTCCAAGCTCTAAACTTGAAGGACTGCGCTATAGGGATTTTTACCAGTCCTGTTAAGATCACCCATAGATTCACAAACGTATAGGTCATATGCATGGTGATCCCGATACACCAGTGAAGAAGTACCAGTACACTCAATTTATGAGGCACATACCAAGAAACGCCGATTGCACCCACCAATATACAGCACACTCTCTCCGGACAACGGCTGTTCACGCTATGAGTGATGCTTGTTTTGACCTACAATACATAATATGAGTGGGCATTGTAAATCAAGCTCTGTGCGAAGTTATAGTTCTTACTGGTCAACAAACACATGTTGAGTAAAACGCTATCTTCCGAAATCCAAAAACTAGATAATCGATCGTGTCAACTGTAGCACATACAGCGTTGACTCATACGGTTACATGAAATCAAATTCACACAAATGACCTATATGTAACTCATCTCGAAACTTCAGTGGTTATGATTGTTTACGTTCTCTGCACCAATGGGCTATGCCATGACTTAGTCAAAGGCATGCTGTAAGCTGTTTGATTGGTTTCAGATTAAAATGTGACCAATCGCTAGGCTGATACTTGTCCTTTGAAGATTACAGAGAAGCGATACTCGGTTTTACCGTTACGCTACCGTTCTATTATTTTGATATACATCAAAGAACCAAACTAGTCTATTTGCATAAAAAGGACGAGGCTACAACATGGACACTGTTGACTTTTGAGTACCGTAAAATTAATTACCGTAATGGCTTTTTCAAGGCTAAGGATGACATCAAAGGACACCAAACTTTCATGTTCGTGGTAATGTGGTACGTAAGATTGTACAGAATCTTTGAATGACAATTGCTTGACGTTAAACGCGATGTAAATGTGATTTGATTTACCCACCACTGTGCGCATATAATATATATGCGAATATTGTCCGTTATGTATATAGTCACCGGGGAGAGGAGTGTTGACCAGCGATTCGTCACGCTCGATCAGTCCGCTATGATGAGCCTGTCTATACCTTACCTGTAACGGGTGTATATCCGTACATACGAACTCATACTCAGTGTCGGAGACTGTAAGTATATTATTGTCACAATGGGTAAGAAATCTAAAAAACGGAAAAAGGCTTCTGGACAAGATGTACATAGTGAGAGTAACGCAGATAGTCATGCTGATCAAAGCAGTCTAAGCATAGGTATCAGCAGTATACTAAACGCGGTAAACAGAGTGTTATACCCATCGAGTCCATCTGCAACAGTAACAGTACCGACGGAAACATCCACGCCCAAAGTCAATACGAACCCGGGGGACGCAGACATCCAGTCTACCAGCATTTCAGACAAACTCGCGACTACAGACAAAAAACTTGATGCCATACTAAATAAACTGAAAAAGCTAGACAGCATAGAACGGAAGCTAAATCAGATGGATAGTCGAGTCACCAAAGTCGAGAGTCGCATCGAGATTGTAGAGGCTAAAACAGAGGAGTTAGAGCAAGCTGCGAGTTTTGTATCCTCAAGGATAGACATTTTAGAACAGCGCAATTCCAATGCGGGTGTCCAAATTCAAATCAACTGGTACTGTATATAGATAATCAGTGGTATCAGTAAGGAGCTTCATGACATTAGGTCCGATCGCGACGAGCTCCAGTATTCCGTGATTGATTTACAATGTAGATCTATGAAGAACAACCTTGTGTTTTCTGGTCTAGACGGGGAAACCCGTAACGAAGACACAGAATCGCTTTTGCGGGACTTCCTGTTTTTTGAAATTGGTATCGATCGCCGGATCGAGTTCGGTAATGTTCATCGTTTTGGCAAGTTCATCAAGGGCAAAGATCGACCCATCGTTGCCCGGTTCCTTTATAATGCGGATCGTCTGTTGGTACAACGCAACTCCCATCGGCTCGCGGGATCGCGGTATGGAGTATATGAACAGTTCCCTTCAGTGATCGAGGAGCGTAGGAAGCAGTTGTACCCTGTTAAAAAACAAAATAAACTTGCCGGCAACAACGTGAGACTAGTTCGCGACAGGCTATACATCAACGGGGAGTTGTACAACGGTGATGCCGTCCAGTCCAAACCCACGTACATTAACGTCGCCAACGGCAACGCTAATGCTCCCAACACCCACGCTGGTACCCATTTCCAGGGCCAGAGCCCCAGCAGCCAAACGCGACCGCAGGGGCACGGTCCCATGAGTTACAGCCACCGTAACAACTCCTCACGTCATCACCGTGGGCCTCCTCAAGGCCAGTCGCGAGGCAATCCCAGCGATCGTCATGAGGGGTATCAGCGTGAGCCCATGCCTCATCCCGAATGGCGCGGAAACAGTGGAACATTAGAACCTATGGATCACCAGTCAAACGGACAGTGGTCATATTCCAGATAGGACGGACAGGAGAGTGAATTGTCCATTATATCATGGAATATCGGTCGTGGACTTCTGGACAAACTACGTAACGATGATTTTGTAACGTACCTCGTCAAATATGATGTAATTTGTCTATGTGAATGTGCATTTAAGAATGATGACGTTTTTGATATAGCAGGCTATGAAAAAATAGTTTATCCAAGATCCTATTGCAAAGGCGGTGGTATTGTTATATTTTACAAATCAGAACTATCTGGTAAACTATCTTGTGTAGAAAATGTACATGATAGCATTATATGGTTGAAATTAGATACAAATGATTCGCGAATTGATAATATATATTTTGCGTTTTGTTACTTTCCCCCAGTAAATAGCGTTTTTACGATAGAAATGATTTTGATTTATTTCAGTGTCTTGAAGACACTGTGTCCAAATTCAAATCAACTGGTACTGTATATATCTTCGGTGATTTTAATGCCAGAACTGGTAATAGAAATGATTATATTTCTGATGACCATTTACAGGATGGTATCGCCAAAGCACTGGGAAATTTGATTAAGTATACAGCGGATCCTGATTTACCAAAACGTCAAAATATGGATAGTTATGTGTATAAATATGATATGTCTAGCGTACATAAATTTATCTCTGGTCAGTTCAATACTTTTTCTGACCATTCCCCGGTCTCCTTTCACTTGCATTTAAAATGTATTAATCCGAGTACCAAAACATCCCTTGATTTTGATAATGAAAAGACACCATGTAAAACTGTCAAATGGAATAATACAAATACTGCTTTGGTCTTAGAGAGTCTCCAAGACAATATTGAACTGATCAACGATAAACTAGACGTGCCTTTTGCTAGTCACGAGGATGTTAACAATTGTGTAAATGATATATGCAAGATTATGAATTATTGTTCTTTGCCATTTTGTTTGTGATGTGAGGGTAAACGCATCTATTAATGTAAATAGCCGTAAAAATGTAAATAACCAAACCGATAAACCATGGATTACAGAAAATTGTAAAACATTGTATAATAAATATAAGCGGTCATTGTCAGAATTTAATCATTGTAAATCTGATGATAACCATCACATATTGATCACTTCGAAACGTTCTTACAAGAAAAAGGAGTTAAAGCAGAAACGTCAATACAAACGACACGAAGGTGACATGTTGGAAATGTTAAAAAATCGAACCCCAAGAAGTTCCACAAACTATTTAAAAGCAAATCAAGCCAATGGGCAAATTCAAGTTTATCAAACGAAGATTTTTATACTTATTTTAAAAATCTAACAATGAGTAATAATAGTGATGAAGATGACAGCGAACCTAATATCGACGAGGCCATCTACGATGAATTAGACAAAGATATTGATAAAGATGAAATATTAAAAGTCATAAACAATCTAAAAAACAACAAAAGTTGCAGTGAGGACTTAATAATCAATGAATTTTTTATTAAAGGAAAAGATATGTTGTTGCCTTGTATGGAAAAATTGTTCAGTGTGATTTTTAAGTCTGGGCATTTCCCAGAAGCATGGTGCAAAGCTTGTATTGTTCCAATTCACAAAAAGGGCAACTTAAATGACACCAATAATTATCGTGGCATTTCGTTAGTTAGTTGTTTTGGAAAAGTTTTTACGGGCGTTTTAAATACCAGAATATTAAATTTGGAAAAAAAGTATGGTATTCTAGCTGACGCACAGTTTGGTTTCAGACCTGGAATGTCAACCACTGACGCCATTTTTGTTTTAACAACCCTTATAAATAAGTCCCTAAAAAAGAAAAAGCGTTTGTACTGCTGTTTTGTAGACTTTAAAAAAGCTTTTGATTTTGTTAATAGAAGCAAGTTATGGTGTAAAATGATCAATTGTGGTATCAGAGGTAAATTCCTTCAAATTTTGATTGACCTATATAATAATGTTAAATCATGTGTAAAGTATAATGGAGTCCTAAGTGATAGTTTTTGCAACAAGATTGGACTTTTACAGGGCGAAGTACTGTCACCAGTTTTATTTTCCTTATATGTTAATGATTTTGAGATCAATTTCATAAAAGACAATTGTCCAAGTGTAGAACTGCAACTTATAAACCTATTTTTGATAATGTATG
>NW_018403589.1:341132-422042 GCF_002113885.1 Mizuhopecten yessoensis | reverse complement strand
AAAACTTACCTATTAATATTGCGGCAAAGATTATAGAACAAAGATTGCTCGATGTTTCACGACAAAGTATGTTAACAAATATTTCAAATTCTTCAAAGGGGTATTTATATCAACACCTGATAGACAATGTCGACTTACAGTTTTATTTGCGTAAGCCAATCCAATCAAAATTCAAGCGTCAAATTACTCGCTATAGACTGTCCTCTCACAGTTTAAATATTGAGGTCGGGAGGCGGAATAATATAAACCGTCATAATCGACTGTGTACTAGATGTAATTTAGGCGACATTGAAGATGAGTTTCATTTTATTCTCAAATGTCCATTTTATGAAAATCTAAGGTTAAAGTACATAAAGAAATATTATCGTTTAAGTCCGAGTGTGTTTAAACTAACTCAACTATTAAGTACCAATAATGTAAAGGAACTTTTTAATCTTGGAAAATATTTACATTTGGCAACAAGTGTACGTAAAGAGTCACTCTCCTCTTAACATATGTCCATATGTTATTCTGTATTGTATTGCATAACATGTTGTACTTATCTTGTAATATATGTATTATACCCATGAGTCAGTTGACTCGAGGTTAATAAAATAATCTTATCTGCATAAAAAGTGGGCGTACGAGTCTAAGCCTTCGATTTCGTCATGAGATATTCTAGGGATCGTTAGTCAGCGCCATCAATGGAATTTCGAAGATGGCAGTAACCAAACCAAACTTGACTTATCCCACCACACAATCAATGCAATATTTTCTTCGTTAATTAACTTCCTTTCTGTTGCACTCTCTCCAAATTTTCTTTCTTTAATGTGTTTAACTTTGCTTTGGTCGATTTTCGTCATAGATAATATACAGTGACACGTCTGTTTCCCTTGAATTCTATGTTAAATTACAAATGTAATTCTGGGAAATTAATTTCCCTAGCTTTGTTTTTAGTCAAAAATTTGTTTGATTCTGCTAAAAGGTTGAAAATTATCTACCACTTGTAATGGTTATATTAACATGATTAACTGTTGCAAAGATTTCTGACCATGATTGGTTATTTGGCAAAACCACTTTTTACGGCAACATTTAGCATTGTGTTTATGGGAATTATTTAAGCAATATTTACCATCGTATGGCATTGCCACTATATAACCCTACCGATTTCAGTTGGCATTTATACATGCTATGAATGCCATGGACCAATTGTTGACGTCATCGTTATTATGACGTCATAATTGTTACGTTGGATACCACTGACCCTCCCTGGGCTGGGCTATGGCTGTTCTATTCATTGAATAAGCATACACGATGCATACATTATTTGAACTAAAATCTGAATAATAAGTGTAATTGAATTTTCTATGAGATGAACAGATTCTGAAAATGGTAAATACAAGTATTGAACTGCTTTCAGTTGGCATTCATAGGCAATATGAATGCCAACTGGACAAAGGCAAATCCAACATGAAGCGCTAGGGCGCTTCATTGAATTCCTCTTTGTCCAGTTGGCATTTATATTGCCTATGAATGCCAACCGAAAGTAGTTCAATGCTTAATTAAACTGCCTTCTTTGGAAAGTTGTTGTCCTATAAATCTCACAGGATTGCAGACAATTTGAATAACGCGCGTTAGGAGGCACGGTAGTCTAGTGGTAGGACGCCAGGCTCGTGACTGAAGGGTTGAGGGTTCGAGCCGCGCCACGGCAGTGTGTTGTGTCTTTAACAAGATACTTTACCCCGCTTGTTCCAGTCTACTCAGCTGTAAATGAGTACGTGGTTGGGCAGTGCTAAAATTGTAGAATGCTAGCTGTGAGCGCCGAAATGGCAGCAACGGTCACCCTAGTCCGAATTATTCTGACGTTTTATCGACTTTTTCGTATCGGTCTGTCGTCGATTAACGTCAGAACTCCGGCCCTCTATAGTATGCGACCCGCTCCCGGAGCGCACTTCAAACAAATCGTCACTTTCACACACATGTCGCACATGGATCGAAAGATCTATTCTTTATGCACTAGGTGGTATCAATAACATGTTTCAAAGATCATTACGAAAAGTATTTTCTAACGTTTTCTATACCAACCCATGTTTTTAATGGAAATTAGGCCATGAGCAATGTCACATACCTTGACGAGATCTCGCGTTACCGAAGGTATTTCCCAACGTTATGACGTAGGCCGGAGATATTTTAGTCACGTAGTGATTGTATTGGTTGTTTGAGGCATGTTATGCATGTTCATTTTGTGCATAAAGAATACATCGTTCGATCCATGTGCGACATGTGTGTGAAAGTGACGATTTGTTTGAAGTGCGCTCCGGGAGCGGGTCGCATATTATAGAGGGCCGGAGTTCTGACGTTAATCGACGACAGACCGATATGAAAAAAGTCGATAAAACGTCAGAATAATTCGGACTACGGTCACCCGAGGAAGTTGAGAAAGATATTTCCTGGTTGCAAAGGCCCTATAACCACGGATAATAATTTGTGAACTGCTTTGAGGCGACCTTCGAACTAGGTTGTGATAAAGCGGTATATGTAAGAACCTCGAATTCTTCTTTTTATTATTATTATTCAATTTGTCTGCATTCTTGTGAGAATTATTGGACAATAACTTTCCAAAGAATGCAGTTTAATGCTTAAACTGGAGCCCAGACTATAAAAGGAAATGGGCGGGGCTTATTTCAAAATGTTTCAGTTTTTTAGCACATTTCACTTCAGAGAAAATGTTCAGGGAAGGTACAAGTAATAAATAACATTTAAAAACTATTTTTTGGCACAGAAGTACATAAGGGTATCAGTGACATTTTACCTAAATATCAGTTATAAAAAATGTTTTAATATGTAGAAATTAGAAGAAAAAAATCTGAAGTGCACAGATTTTGACTATTGTCTGTGCCATATAAGGGAAATTGACCCTTGTTGACCCGCACATATGAACTTGAACCTGAGAGTTCACAGTAAGTCATGGTGTGAGGATGTCAACGATGTAGTAAATCTGTTAGTATAGAATGTTTGCCATAAACATGCAAGCTTGCATACCTTTTCAAATTAATTCTTTGTATACATCCATTTTCATATAATCCATTGAAAAACAATTTAGAATATACATCAGAGATTTCCATCCAGTGAAACTATACTTTCACTCAATTTCATTATCACACAGTTCACAAAATACTAAATAATGACACAAGTGACCAGCTGTAAAGTTATGCCCGTCTATGCCCCATATATATGATCTACCAGGAGGGAACAGAACCCTTACAGTTGTAAGCACACATTCTGGAATTACTTCCCGTTTTGTCCACACATAACCGTGACCTAGGGACTGTGCTGTCCTCTTTTGATATCGTGGGTCAATCGAAACTCTTTTTCTTGATAGAAATGTCCAGACCTTTTTATAACGTTCCTTTCGTAAACCAGAATTTCGTACATGTGGAGATAACCCATGACCTAACCAAGCCTGGGGTTTACTTGTTATACAAGGTTCACATAGGCATTTGTCACACTCTCCTTCAGCAATATCATCTTGCATTGCCTGGCCACTCTGGTCATCATTAGGAACACCTACTGGTGAATCTTGAATATTTTCACTGGTTTCAACATTGGTTACATCTGCAACACCTGCTTGGTTGCTGACAGTATTTTGTGAAATTTCCTGTGTGACATCGATATCCCACATATTGCTAATAACAGCTTCATCAAAGACCCAACTGTAGTGTCCAAACAGTGACATGGTTACATCTAGCTGCTCTCTTGACAACAGCAGATTTACTGTTTTTCTTTCCTCCTCCATTTTGTGGCCCTATCTTGAGCCAAAACAAAGATGAAAGAAAATATTTGGTGCACTAATTTGTGGCGGGGAATGGTCACTAGTAGGGGATGTAGAAAAAGGCCAAATCATTATATTATGAGGGTGGGATAGAAAAATGTTATGTAGTTGGAATGTTCAACAAACCACAGTTTAGTGGGAAAAATACCAGAAATAACTTTGAAGCAACACGTAAAACACTGCCTTTCCTTCAGACTATGGATACAAAGTAAAAGCTAATCAGATAAAGTCAGTAACTTTGCTGAAATTAACGTCTTATTACCCATTTTGAAATACATAGAATGGTCGAGAATGGTCCAAAAAGGGCTGGTCAAGTAAGAAAGAAAAAAAGAGAAAACATGTTTTTTGGACATATTTGTTAACTTTAAAAATAACAATATTTATAAACGTTACATACCATATGCTTCAGATGAAATACATTTGTACAAACTGATTTTCATTGGATTCACACATTGTTAATTCTATTTTGGACAACAATTGATATACCCCATCAGGACCTCTTCAGTCTAGCATTGTAAATGTATAGATTTCAGAGGTTCTTTCATTCTAATAAATAGAGAGCTTGAAACAACAGTAAAACATGGAAGACCACAATCCCCCTACAGCCAAACGAATTCGAGAAGAAAATAGAAGAGACAACTCGAGGAGAAAAGTTGTTTCTGACTCAGGAGAGATGATGAAAAACAGAAATGAAAAACGAAAAGCAGGTGACAGCAGCCTATATCAGGAAATATAAGATTTTTTGTTCAAAATGAAAAATACAGATGTTTAACAAAATAGACAGAGCAAAGTTGTTGATTAACCGGAAAATATCACAGGTTTCAAACACAAGGATTCTAAATGAAGCATTGGACTTGTATTTGAATACTTATGAGGACTAGGAACAGAATGAAAACACATATGAAAACATATGTTTTAACCAATATCTTCATTTTAATTTGGAATCAACAAATGAGGACATATTTCTAATTACCAAATCTGCTGTAAGAAACATGCTAGCCGGGGTCCAATTACATGGGAAGGAATGCGGCAAATCCATTGACATTAAAGCAGTTGAACGAAGTGGCCATGTTGGGAAATTTACCTTGATGTGTGAGGCAAAGCATACATTGAAGTGTGACTTCATGTTCATAAGTATCAGTTGTTTTCTTATTTTTTTCTTGTATAGTATATATACTTATGATGTTAGTCAAGAACCAGTTGATCAAACTTGTGAGCTTATAAGAAAAGTTTTTTAATATAGTAAAAACCATAAAAAAAACCTAACTACGTAAACTAAAATATGTGATAGTAAATGGTCAAATGATAGAGACACATGTATAAAAATAAATAAGTTAGACTTTTAGCAGACAGAATCCATAATGGTACAGTTTCCAAATTAAATTTTAAAGAAAAAGCTGACAATGTGTGAAGAACTGAGCCTAGAACAGCATACGACAGACAGCTGATCACTACTGTAGCATGGTAGTGTTTACAAACACAGCGGCTAGGTTTATTACTGTCTGTAGCAGCAAACCCCTCCCTATGTGTCCATCACAACTAGTCACACTGATACCGGTAGGTCCTACCGGACACTCCAGTTTAACTAACAGGATGCCAAGTTTCATAAACATTGGATGTCAAACCACGGAATTGTTATCTAAGTCCGTGGTCAAACGTAGTCACGAAAGTTTTGAAAAAAAAAAAGTAAATCAACAAAGAATCCCATGGGAAAATGAGGTCACGTGTCACTGTAACGTTAACGTTAGACTTTAGTCTGCTCAGAGACGTATAAAGCCATATATATGTGTTATATACGTCTCTGGTCTGCTTGTTAACATCATTCGGCCTATTTTAAAATAGCTCATTAAAACTAGTTTCTTCAGTTTTATGCTTAGATAATAAACAAGTTCTGCTACACCACTATCATAACAGGGAAGAGCTGCATTCCCATTGCATGCTATACATGTTTAGAGTCCCAGTACTTTCCAGTACTTTGATTAGACATTATGCCATAACCTGAATAATTCAATGATTGGTTTTGAATGAAAGGTGTGAACGTTTTGTGTGTTCGCAAATCTAAAGTTTACATCCGGTTAGGCTACGTATACCCGTAAGTAGGGATTAACCTATACTGGTTTGCTCGTGACTGGTAACTCGAGGGAAATGACGGTATGTAAAATGTTTTCAAATATTTAGGAGACAGAGACAAATAAGAAAATATAGATAAGTTCTCCTGTACACGTGAGCAGTGTCGTCTGTCTGACAAAGTCATGTGGCATGTCGACCTTGGGAGGGGAGTTTGCCTAGTTACATCCTGATTCAGTGATTGGGTACTGTACATGTTAGATCTTCCCTTCTGTCTCGGATCAAAGATTATCCAAATCACAAGGAAGTGTGTACATTGATTAAAATAGTTGTAGAAATTTCCAGCAAAAGCAGTTTTTTGTATAACTACAAACTAATCCATCAGTTAGGCCTACTGTATTTTGAAAGGAGATAACGTTAATCGCAGTCGTTTATTTCGGACTAACATCACGCTACTACAATTTGACAATGTTTAGCGATATTCAAAAATTCAGATCTTGGAACTGGAATATTTATTGATTCTTGACAAGACCAGAAAAAAAGTTTTGATTTTATAGTTGATGTGCCGGTTGCAACAAAATACCTTCTTTTATATAAATATAATATAAGGTGTTGCCCAAAATTTTTAAACTCCGAAACAGACAGATTTTGGCACCTATCTGGTACTAATATAATTTGTACGTAGTGTATATATATATATATACACGTAGAAAAGCAAGAATTTATCGGACATTATTTCCATTGAAAAACAGATCGAGAGAGGCGTAGAATAGTTTTCCGAGTTTCCAAGTTATATTTTATTAGAGTATTCATATTTTATGGCTATAAAAAGTGTTTTTTTAAATTGGTAAAAATGTGGGATTTTGGTTAAAATGTTGATGTTTGTGTCAGGTCCTTACAATGGACACTTTTCAAAGTTTAGGGGGGGTCTTTTCTGTAGATAATGCTGCAATGTAAATATTGCACTTTGTAACTTTGCAACTGATGAGTAGAAAGACTTAAGGTAATAAAGAACTTGAGTTTGAACTTGACATGTAGTTTAGGTGAGCATTTTGGCAATTTAATATTTATTTATTTTGTCATAAATATGAATTATGTTTTAACTGCTTGTCTTTTATTGAACAAGGGCAACACCCTTATAAATAATAAATATTGTATATTAAAAACAATTCTGATAAAAACGGTGTACACGCCAAGCTTTTATGCTAACATTGGTTATTAATTCCAATAGATGGTACAGTGTATATAGTCCTCTCCCAACTGACAGGGTGATCACCACACCGTGACATTAGAACAATAAGATTAGGTAGAGTTAGTCAGGTGAGCCTTGACCACGGACCTGACGGTTGGAGACCCTACTGATATAATTTATAGACAATGAAGGATTAATCCCCTATTGTTTAGGATATAAGTAGCGGACTCTTTGTTTGGGCACGGAATTAGATTAAGTCCGTGGTTTGGGCAACATCCTTAGGCTTATATTCAATTCAATTCAATTTATTACCAAATGCACATTGCATATAGGCGTACAGAAATATACATATAGATAAATACTTTACAGATATCTTGTACAATGGCGGAGAACATATGCAATAAATTCAATTCCATACATAATATTCACAAATTATGAAATTGGCATAAGTTTGGGAAAACTTTTAAGGTTTTCCTAAGGTAACATAGCGGACTCTTATGAAGCATAATTTAGTCGTTTAGGAAATAGTACAAATAAAGCCTTAATCTAACCAAATTTCTAGGAAATAACAAAACTTCAAAGTCAATCATACAACCTCAACATAAAGGTAGAACGAGTACTATATATTATATAATGAAATGAGATTATAACTCATTGTGAAATAAAAGACATAGATCTCAATCGCATTATACAGTAACAAAACGTTTATAGCAAGAATTTGATGCAGCTTATATTTCATAATATACAACTTCTCTTAACAGTTGCCTGAATCAAGTACTTACTTAAATTTCTAATAAGTTTATTTTTTTTGCTAGACAGTAGCTCTATTAATTTAAACACAGAAGGACAAATACGATAATATGGCTTGATATACGATACTCTTAATTCTAAAAACACAGGACACATAAGAATGAAATGAAACTCATCCTCGACATCTCCAAGATCACATAAAGTACACAATCTCTGGTTTGGAGGCACTGCATTATATCTACCTGTCTCTATATTAAAGTGATGTGCTTGCAATCTATATTTCGCAAGAATACATTCATTTTTTCTAAATAGCGGTTTTGTAAAATACAATTGTAGATCAAAACAGTCAACAATGTGTTTATACAACAAACATTTTGAAGATGTCTCGAATATGTTTCTCATTTCCTGAATAAAAGTATCCTTTATGCGTTATATATATAATAATAAAAAAGATTTCTCATTTGTTACACATTGTGCCAACCACACATCTCCAAAACCCAACATACACAAATCACGTCTCGGTTGATAAACCGAATTTGCTTTACAATTTGGTTTCCTGTTATGAAGCTCTAAAAGTTCATCGTAACAGGCCCTCAAAATACAGTTATTAGTCTTTAATATTTGCAGCCAGTACTTTACAATAGCAATCCTACACTGTATATGCAAAGGGTAACGACCAAGTTCAAAATACACCATGGCATTAGTTACTGTTTTCCTGACACCCAATACGGTTTTCAAAAATAATAAATGTATATTTTCAATCTGCGGTGAAGGACTATAACCCCATACTTCACACCCGTAATTCACAATACATGATATATAAGTATGAAATATAGATAACTTGGTCTTTTCATTCAACAAAAATCTTTTCGCTTTCCGATTAAGAAGAAAATAAGCTTTCCTTCCTTGTACAGCAATTTTATTCAATGCAATGGTAAATTTACCATTATAATTAAAAACTAAACCTAAATAGCAAAATTGATCTACCACTTCTAGAGATTTACCATCAAAAATACACTGCTCGTTTGGATACAATCATTTACTTTTCCTAAAAACAACAATTTTTGTTTTGTCTACATTTACAGATAAATTCCAACGTCGAGAATAAGTGATTAAAAATCCAACATATTTTGTAGGTCAAATACATCCTCAGAAAAAAATACCGTGTCATCGGCATACATAATTTAAAATTAAGTAATTGCAAGTGATAACTTTGGCAATTTGACTTAATCAATTCGGATTCCATGTCGTTGACAAATAAAGAAAACATTATTGGAGATAAAGATTCTCCTTGTAATAATCCGACCTGTAAGTCGTACATAGGAGATAATTTACCATGAAGCTTTACACATGACTTAACACTCTTGTATATAGATTTGATAACATTAAGCATCCGTCCTCTAACACACAATTTCCAAAATTTACACCACAATTTATCATGTGATATACTATCAAACGCTTTTCTATAGTCTACGAAAACACAATAAAGCCTTTTATTACTCTGTAAAGTTTTAGTAATCAAGGTATGAAGTACAAAAATTGCATCTCTGGTACCACTCCCGGGCTTAAAACCAAACTGAGCATCTGTTATTACATTCTCGCCCTATCGCTCCACTTTAACATTCGTTTAGTCAAGAGTGAGGTAAATAACTTGGCCATATGACTAACTAACGTGATTCCCCTATAGTTATTTACGTCGTTTTATCACCTTTTTATGCAGAGGTATAACAACTCCTTCTGACCAAGCTTTAGGAAAGTATCCTACCTATAATATAGTATTAAACAATTTCTGGAAAACTGGTGCAAAAACATCAATATACTCAATAAAATATTCATTAATGACATTGTCTAAACCGGCGGATTTACCTTTGGATGACCCTTTCATTGAAACTAATAATTCATCAAGACTGAAATCATCATCAAGCTCCGGGTAAATACATTCGTTATCAACTTCAACTTGCTGAACATTGACGGGAGAAAAGTCAACTGAATTGTTGGCAATATCTTTAAAATATTGGTAAAAATCATTTAAAACCAGATTTCCGGAATCACAAGTCTTACATCTAGAAAAATTACTATAAAAAACTTTTGGATAATTTTTTCTCAAAATGTCTAACATATAGATATATATATGCAAACTGCTGGCAAGGGGAAGCCATAGAAATTCATAGTTCAAGGGGTGGTTGATATTAGAAGGAAATCCCATATGAAATGGAGGAAAACCTTGGTCCAAATTATTTTTGGACACAGAAAAAAGGGTGTTGCCTGAATGCCTGGGCAACTAGGGCAACACCCCTGGGTCCACCACTGAAATACCATACTGAACTACATGAAAATAGCTTTTCTGTTAAATAAGTAACGTTATATATATACACATGTACTATATGCTGTTTGAAGTTTTAAAAGATGTTTTTTTCTCTTTTTGCAGATCAAACTAGAATCAATGCTTTGCTGTTCAGCAGTTATCTTGTTGTTCATCTTTAGCTGTGGTGAAGGTAAGGATATGGTGTCAGATCAATGTAATACTCATCTTTAGCTGTGGTGAAGGTTAGGATATGGTGTCAGATCAATGTAATACTCATCTTTAGCTGTGGTGAAGGTAAGGATATGGTGTCAGATCAATGTAATACTCATCTTTAGCTGTGGTGAAGGTAAGGATATGGTGTCAGATCAATGTAATACTCATCTTTAGCTGTGGTGAAGGTAAGGATATGGTGTCAGATCAATGTAATACTCATCTTTAGCTGTGGTGAAGGTAAGGATATGGTGTCAGATCAATGTAATACTCATCTTTAGCTGTGGTGAAGGTAAGGATATGGTGTCAGATCAATGTAATACTCATCTTTAGCTGTGGTGAAGGTAAGGATATGGTGTCAGATCAATGTAATACTCATCTTTAGCTGTGGTGAAGGTAAGGATATGGTGTCAGATCAATGTAATACTCATCTTTAGCTGTGGTGAAGGTAAGGATATGGTGTCAGATCAATGTAATACTCATCTTTAGCTGTGGTGAAGGTAAGGATATGGTGTCAGATCAATGTAATACTCATCTTTAGCTGTGGTGAAGGTAAGGATATGGTGTCAGATCAATGTAATACTCATCTTTAGCTGTGGTGAAGGTAAGGATATGGTGTCAGATCAATGTAATACTCATCTTTAGCTGTGGTGAAGGTAAGGATATGGTGTCAGATCAATGTAATACTCATCTTTAGCTGTGGTGAAGGTAAGGATATGGTGTCAGATCAATGTAATACTCATCTTTAGCTGTGGTGAAGGTAAGGATATGGTGTCAGATCAATGTAATACTCATCTTTAGCTGTGGTGAAGGTAAGGATATGGTGTCAGATCAATGTAATACTCATCTTTAGCTGTGGTGAAGGTAAGGATATGGTGTCAGATCAATGTAATACTCATCTTTAGCTGTGGTGAAGGTAAGGATATGGTGTCAGATCAATGTAATACTCATCTTTAGCTGTGGTGAAGGTAAGGATATGGTGTCAGATCAATGTAATACTCATCTTTAGCTGTGGTGAAGGTAAGGATATGGTGTCAGATCAATGTAATACTCATCTTTAGCTGTGGTGAAGGTAAGGATATGGTGTCAGATCAATGTAATACTCATCTTTAGCTGTGGTGAAGGTAAGGATATGGTGTCAGATCAATGTAATACTCATCTTTAGCTGTGGTGAAGGTAAGGATATGGTGTCAGATCAATGTAATACTCATCTTTAGCTGTGGTGAAGGTAAGGATATGGTGTCAGATCAATGTAATACTCATCTTTAGCTGTGGTGAAGGTAAGGATATGGTGTCAGATCAATGTAATACTCATCTTTAGCTGTGGTGAAGGTAAGGATATGGTGTCAGATCAATGTAATACTCATCTTTAGCTGTGGTGAAGGTAAGGATATGGTGTCAGATCAATGTAATACTCATCTTTAGCTGTGGTGAAGGTAAGGATATGGTGTCAGATCAATGTAATACTCATCTTTAGCTGTGGTGAAGGTAAGGATATGGTGTCAGATCAATGTAATACTCATCTTTAGCTGTGGTGAAGGTAAGGATATGGTGTCAGATCAATGTAATACTCATCTTTAGCTGTGGTGAAGGTAAGGATATGGTGTCAGATCAATGTAATACTCATCTTTAGCTGTGGTGAAGGTAAGGATATGGTGTCAGATCAATGTAATACTCATCTTTAGCTGTGGTGAAGGTAAGGATATGGTGTCAGATCAATGTAATACTCATCTTTAGCTGTGGTGAAGGTAAGGATATGGTGTCAGATCAATGTAATACTCATCTTTAGCTGTGGTGAAGGTAAGGATATGGTGTCAGATCAATGTAATACTCATCTTTAGCTGTGGTGAAGGTAAGGATATGGTGTCAGATCAATGTAATACTCATCTTTAGCTGTGGTGAAGGTAAGGATATGGTGTCAGATCAATGTAATACTCATCTTTAGCTGTGGTGAAGGTAAGGATATGGTGTCAGATCAATGTAATACTCATCTTTAGCTGTGGTGAAGGTAAGGATATGGTGTCAGATCAATGTAATACTCATCTTTAGCTGTGGTGAAGGTAAGGATATGGTGTCAGATCAATGTAATACTCATCTTTAGCTGTGGTGAAGGTAAGGATATGGTGTCAGATCAATGTAATACTCATCTTTAGCTGTGGTGAAGGTAAGGATATGGTGTCAGATCAATGTAATACTCATCTTTAGCTGTGGTGAAGGTAAGGATATGGTGTCAGATCAATGTAATACTCATCTTTAGCTGTGGTGAAGGTAAGGATATGGTGTCAGATCAATGTAATACTCATCTTTAGCTGTGGTGAAGGTAAGGATATGGTGTCAGATCAATGTAATACTCATCTTTAGCTGTGGTGAAGGTAAGGATATGGTGTCAGATCAATGTAATACTCATCTTTAGCTGTGGTGAAGGTAAGGATATGGTGTCAGATCAATGTAATACTCATCTTTAGCTGTGGTGAAGGTAAGGATATGGTGTCAGATCAATGTAATACTCATCTTTAGCTGTGGTGAAGGTAAGGATATGGTGTCAGATCAATGTAATACTCATCTTTAGCTGTGGTGAAGGTAAGGATATGGTGTCAGATCAATGTAATACTCATCTTTAGCTGTGGTGAAGGTAAGGATATGGTGTCAGATCAATGTAATACTCATCTTTAGCTGTGGTGAAGGTAAGGATATGGTGTCAGATCAATGTAATACTCATCTTTAGCTGTGGTGAAGGTAAGGATATGGTGTCAGATCAATGTAATACTCATCTTTAGCTGTGGTGAAGGTAAGGATATGGTGTCAGATCAATGTAATACTCATCTTTAGCTGTGGTGAAGGTAAGGATATGGTGTCAGATCAATGTAATACTCATCTTTAGCTGTGGTGAAGGTAAGGATATGGTGTCAGATCAATGTAATACTCATCTTTAGCTGTGGTGAAGGTAAGGATATGGTGTCAGATCAATGTAATACTCATCTTTAGCTGTGGTGAAGGTAAGGATATGGTGTCAGATCAATGTAATACTCATCTTTAGCTGTGGTGAAGGTAAGGATATGGTGTCAGATCAATGTAATACTCATCTTTAGCTGTGGTGAAGGTAAGGATATGGTGTCAGATCAATGTAATACTCATCTTTAGCTGTGGTGAAGGTAAGGATATGGTGTCAGATCAATGTAATACTCATCTTTAGCTGTGGTGAAGGTAAGGATATGGTGTCAGATCAATGTAATACTCATCTTTAGCTGTGGTGAAGGTAAGGATATGGTGTCAGATCAATGTAATACTCATCTTTAGCTGTGGTGAAGGTAAGGATATGGTGTCAGATCAATGTAATACTCATCTTTAGCTGTGGTGAAGGTAAGGATATGGTGTCAGATCAATGTAATACTCATCTTTAGCTGTGGTGAAGGTAAGGATATGGTGTCAGATCAATGTAATACTCATCTTTAGCTGTGGTGAAGGTAAGGATATGGTGTCAGATCAATGTAATACTCATCTTTAGCTGTGGTGAAGGTAAGGATATGGTGTCAGATCAATGTAATACTCATCTTTAGCTGTGGTGAAGGTAAGGATATGGTGTCAGATCAATGTAATACTCATCTTTAGCTGTGGTGAAGGTAAGGATATGGTGTCAGATCAATGTAATACTCATCTTTAGCTGTGGTGAAGGTAAGGATATGGTGTCAGATCAATGTAATACTCATCTTTAGCTGTGGTGAAGGTAAGGATATGGTGTCAGATCAATGTAATACTCATCTTTAGCTGTGGTGAAGGTAAGGATATGGTGTCAGATCAATGTAATACTCATCTTTAGCTGTGGTGAAGGTAAGGATATGGTGTCAGATCAATGTAATACTCATCTTTAGCTGTGGTGAAGGTAAGGATATGGTGTCAGATCAATGTAATACTCATCTTTAGCTGTGGTGAAGGTAAGGATATGGTGTCAGATCAATGTAATACTCATCTTTAGCTGTGGTGAAGGTAAGGATATGGTGTCAGATCAATGTAATACTCATCTTTAGCTGTGGTGAAGGTAAGGATATGGTGTCAGATCAATGTAATACTCATCTTTAGCTGTGGTGAAGGTAAGGATATGGTGTCAGATCAATGTAATACTCATCTTTAGCTGTGGTGAAGGTAAGGATATGGTGTCAGATCAATGTAATACTCATCTTTAGCTGTGGTGAAGGTAAGGATATGGTGTCAGATCAATGTAATACTCATCTTTAGCTGTGGTGAAGGTAAGGATATGGTGTCAGATCAATGTAATACTCATCTTTAGCTGTGGTGAAGGTAAGGATATGGTGTCAGATCAATGTAATACTCATCTTTAGCTGTGGTGAAGGTAAGGATATGGTGTCAGATCAATGTAATACTCATCTTTAGCTGTGGTGAAGGTAAGGATATGGTGTCAGATCAATGTAATACTCATCTTTAGCTGTGGTGAAGGTAAGGATATGGTGTCAGATCAATGTAATACTCATCTTTAGCTGTGGTGAAGGTAAGGATATGGTGTCAGATCAATGTAATACTCATCTTTAGCTGTGGTGAAGGTAAGGATATGGTGTCAGATCAATGTAATACTCATCTTTAGCTGTGGTGAAGGTAAGGATATGGTGTCAGATCAATGTAATACTCATCTTTAGCTGTGGTGAAGGTAAGGATATGGTGTCAGATCAATGTAATACTCATCTTTAGCTGTGGTGAAGGTAAGGATATGGTGTCAGATCAATGTAATACTCATCTTTAGCTGTGGTGAAGGTAAGGATATGGTGTCAGATCAATGTAATACTCATCTTTAGCTGTGGTGAAGGTAAGGATATGGTGTCAGATCAATGTAATACTCATCTTTAGCTGTGGTGAAGGTAAGGATATGGTGTCAGATCAATGTAATACTCATCTTTAGCTGTGGTGAAGGTAAGGATATGGTGTCAGATCAATGTAATACTCATCTTTAGCTGTGGTGAAGGTAAGGATATGGTGTCAGATCAATGTAATACTCATCTTTAGCTGTGGTGAAGGTAAGGATATGTAGTCAGATCAATGTAATACTCATCTTTAGCTGTGGTGAAGGTAAGGATATGGTGTCAGATCAATGTAATACTCAACTTTAGCTGTGGTGAAGGTAAGGATATGGTGTCAGATCAATGTAATACTCATCTTTAGCTGTGGTGGAGGTAAGGATATGGTGTCAGATCAATGCAATACTCATCTTTAGCTTCTGTAGAACCATGCCATGGATATCAACCATATTTGACTGGAAGCATCCCTAGGTAGTGGGGATTCAAAATTGTACAAATGGTTGGGCTGACCCCCAGGGAGTTGAGGGCGGGGCCAAAAGGGGGAAACTTGGCTTTATTGCTATAAACAACTTCTTCTGTAAAACTATGCACTGGATATAAATCATATTTGGTCGGAAGCATTCATGGGAGGTGGGGATTCAAAATTGTACAAATAGTGGGGCTGACCCCCTGGGCTAAGGGGTGGGACCAAAAATAATTTAATACTTGGAATTGTTCGAGATCCCCACTGTATAACCCTATATACAATTGCTGAGTATAAAGAGAAGAATAGACATATGCTTCCAGGATGGCTCTGGGGTCTGGCTCCACCCTTGGAGACTAACCCCAGGGTCATAACTTTGAAACGGTGAAGATTTCCTACCCAGAACTATATATGCAATTGTTGGGCATAAAGAGACAAATGCTTTCATGATATTAGAATTGACCATCAGGGTCTGCCCCATCCTTGCAAACTTGACTCCTGGGTCATAACTTTGAAACGGTTGAGATTCCCACCCCAAAACTTATTATATATAAACAAATGCTGGGCATAAAGAGACGAATGCAGTCATGATATTAGAATTGACCCTGGGGTCTGGCCACAACCCCTAGGGACCTAGTTTCTTATAATTACGCACCTTGTCAAAGCTTGTAAACAGTTGTGATCCCCCCCCCCATAACCATACATAAACTTGCTGGGCATTTAAACAAATCTAATACAGATATGCTACAAGGTTTGGCCTTGGGGTCTGGCCAATTCCCTTGGATCTTATTAGGAGAATCTTTTGCCAAGATTGTTTATCCAGGTGAGCGATACAGGCCCTCTGGGCCTCTTGTTTTATTTTAACTTTGTATTATATAAACGACGTGTAAAGTTTCTAAAAATCTAAAGAACTTCCTACATATTAACCTGCTAAGGACCCTTTTCCTTGGTTTGATCTTATTATGTTTTAGAAATATGCATAAAATTAAATGGAAAAAAAAATTAACGAAAACAAAACGTTACAATTAATGCTTATTGATCCTATCACTTTTGGGAGAAAAATCCCAGTCATTTGAAAATGATAACAAAAACAAACTATTGCCACAACATACTTATACTTTGATTGATAACAAGAACTCACATGGACATCTAAACACACAAAACATACTAATACTTTGAGTGATAACAAGAACTCACATGGACATCCAAACACACACAAAAATACGTATTTGGATCACCTTGATCACTGTCAAATACAATGTCTGTAAGAATAAAATATAGAAATACAAATACAATGTATGAAAGAATGATCAAAGTGTTCAAGTTTATGAATGGGCTATGTGATCCGAATTAGGTAGAGGGATTGTTGATCTCGCCGCTCAAGGAAAATCTAGTGGACACAGTAAAACATACTCAAACAACATTGTCATTTAAGTATAAGAAAACATTACTTTACTCAAAGAATAATTGATATCTGGAATAGTCTCACACAAGATGTTATTTCATCTCATAACGTATTTGATTTTGAAAAAAAATCGGCGGACTCTGGAAAGATGTTGAGTTGAAGTACGATCATACAGCGTATATATATGTATAGGTTTATTTTATGTTTACCAAATTTATAGAGGCAGCAATGGCAACTGATCATGTATCTGATGATTAGCATTTGATCACTTCTAGATTCTGCAAACCAATGTATCCGATGTTGTGCTGTCGTTCACATTCAGATCCTGCCAGCCAATTGCAAGGTATCATACGATTAGCTGTTGACCTTGTCCACTTTATAGATACACTGTAATAGTTGATCTCGTAATAGTCAGTGATTTGTATTTTAACCAGGTGCTCCAAGAGAAAAGCGAGATCTGTTGCAGCTTGTCGAACTTCTGAACGAGATGACCAATATGAGTGGGTTGGCATTCAACAACTATGGTTGCTACTGTGGCTGGGGAGGAAACGGTGCCCCTGTGGACGCTGTTGACAGGTACAAACCATGGGTCAATTTAAGTGAATAGTGATGGCTCCATGGATCAGTTGACTTTAAAACCAACTGGCCCCTCACAAAGTTTTTTAAAACATTAACAAATATAGGTAAACTTGTTTTATGAAGCATTAAATAGTAATTGAAGTATGGTGTAATTTATCACAATTTGGCTGTTCATGTAAGAAGAAAATTGACTCGTCCCGAGGTCTTGTTCCTTGCAAAATGAACTGCCAGCCAACAGGATAAATCACTGGCTGACAGATATTCAGTCTTTGCGTATTGCAGGGTTATCTTCTCTTGGGAGCAGGTATAATCTGTTGACTTATAAGATGATTATCTTGTTAAGTGATAAATCTGAATATAAGTTGCGAGTCCTTTACTCATAGAATTTTAATGGGACTCATAGAATTTCTGTAAATACTTAAATTTAACATTGTGGAACCTATTGTTTTAGCAATACAGTTCGAAAGGGGTGATCGGGTGGTGCTGTGAATAGGGCACTTGCCTTTCACCACGGTGACCGGGGTTCAATTCCCCGATCTGACATGAAAAGGTTGGGGTCACCTGCCCAACCACGTGGGTTTACTCCGGGTACTCTGGTTTCCTCCCACACTAAGTTTCCCCCTTGCGCTAACATCCGGACCAACAAGAGTGATTAATATATAAGTTGAGATAACTTGTTTCATAATTGTTGTAAAATGAATAAAGTTTATGTCATATTTTATAAAAGGTCCCATGAAAATATATTGTAGATTGATCATTGCAAGTTGTTCAGTTGTACGGTTTGATACATTTATTGATAAGAACCACCATTGTTTGTTAATCTATATTGTGGTTGTAACCTTTTATAAACAGGTGCTGTATGTTACATGACCACTGTTACGGAGTGGTCGAAGCTTGCTACCCAAAGTGGATTCACTACAAATACCAGTTTGCAACCCATCCAGACAGAATATTACAGTGTATCGGTAAGTAATATCTCAATTATATTCAGAACAGCATGGGAGGAGGCTCATGTTCATTGTTTTAATATTACAAGTATTCGTGGCTTCATATAAAGTTGCATTTAGATATTATCATAATTGGGTGTTTTTTTAATCCAGATTATTTTTATGTGACATTATGTAATGTGGGATCGTTTATCCAACAAGGGGGTACCATATCCACATAAGCATGTGTATCTTACACGTGCTTGGGTGGTAGATAGAACATATCCTATTTAAATTCCTTGAAAATAGGAATTATCATAAAATGGTTGTTGAATTTCATCAATGCTTCCAAGCATATTCTCTGAAATTATTATCTGAAATTTCCATAAGTAAAAGGTTTTTCATGAAAAAAGCACTCCTGAAACATTCAGTTGAATTCCTTAAATGTCATTACCCTAGCAACGAAGTTAGGGGGGGGGGGGTATACTGGAATCACCCTTATGTAGTTGTGCACAGCATTTTAATTTGGGATTTCAACCCTTTTTGATGGAATTATGCCCCTTTGTGCAAAATACTTGTTTATTTTTTTGTTATTTTATTTGTTTGTTTTTAATAAAATAGTGATTAACTCATTACTGGTGGGAGACTATATTGCTTTGCATTAGTAAGCCTTAAGCTTACAGGTCTGGTTTATATAGGAACGGGGGTATTAGTTAGCCTTTGGCTTACAGTTAAGTGAGATTTGTTACATGAAGTCCTATACGAACCCTGCTGGTGTATCACTATTTTGATGTTTTTGTTTTCGCCAGACAAAAAGAACAACTGCTACAAGAAGACATGCGAGTGCGATACAAATCTTGCCAAATGTGTAGCTGTAGCTCACTACCACTCCAAAAACAAGGATATGTCGCAGGTGTCCTGTTACAAAACCAGGGCTCCTCCCGTCCCTGCCGGTAACCCCTTCACCAAACAGTGACATCTCTACTGATTCACCAATAACACCTTCACCATTCCTGCACAACTGAAATATTGGATTTAGGATTTTCTTTAGAATTAATTCTCGACTTTCAAATTCCAACAAAAATTGCTAAATTAGTACAAATATTGAGCAAGTATTTATTTATTGTATCTTTGAATTTATCAAAACCATAAAAAGGCATCTGTTTTATTGTCATTTCACTTTTACTGAAATTTTGAGTTAGATTGAGGTGTCTGTATCAAAACCATTAAAAGGGTAGATTACTGTGATGTTACTGACAAGTCTACTCTGTTGTTTATGATGTTCCTTTGGGTATTAGATATTATACTGTTGTTGATTGTCCTGTAAGAACTCTACTCAGTTATTTTTTCCCCTTAGGCATCAAATAATCTACTTTTGTCTAATTCGACTAGATTCTAATTGTTGAATATCATTTAATAGGGACTGTCTGAGTAAGTGCGATGTTATCAGCCACAGGAAGATGTTGTGGCAAGATTTATTTGTCATTGTTTTCAATCCATTGTTACAAATATTTTTTGTATATGTCGGGCAAGAATTGATTTTTATTGAAAACTATTTGGTCTTCCAATTTCACCAATTTGTTTTTCTATTTCTAAATTTCGAGGAATGGTTTCTAATTGTCTATATTTCCTTCCCTCTGGGTGAAAGAATTTGTTGTATTCATAACTTAAGAATTGTATTGGAATATGATTGGTATTATGCAAAATTGAACTGTATTAAATGACCATCAATCAGTTCATATATACAATGTATACAAACTATGTCGGAGAGGGTTTTCAGGAAATGGAAATTTAAGTGATAGATCTCTATTCCCAAGTGCTCCTATTCCCCATCATAATGTTATTAATTGTTTTCTTTATTTAGTTCTGTCCAAATTTTAAGACTTTTATTGTAAAAAATAGATCTTTGTTATTGATATAATATACAGCTATACATGTATCGTGTGACACGAAATGTTGTTTGTCATGAGTTGTAATAGAAATGATATGAATAGTGGGATATTGAGTTTCACGTATTGCTAAAATATTGCTTAACTAATAATAATAATAATATTGCTTAATTAATATATACATGCATATCAGGAACTAAATGTGAAAAAATGTTTATCATCTTTTAATATAAGCAAAAACAGAACCATTTTCATTTTCTATACATATGATAGCAGTGCTGTCACGGCCTTGGCTAGTTCAGGAAACAAGGTGTTATATTTATTGCCTATCTGGTAAATCTGTTTTGATTTTTAAAAAGTCTTTATCGTACCAGGGTATTAAGAGTTTAGAAATATCTTCGGTTGCATGTGAATGGTTTAGATCTGTTTTACAAACTGGGCTATTGTGTATATTTTTTATGAAATAGCAGTAACCTGAAAGTTATATGAATCTCTAATTGATGCAAAACTAGACTTAGTTTCAAATATTTTTGATAAATCTTTGTCTAGATATATAATGTTAAGTTTGGGTGAGTATATAAAAATCTTGCTGTGTGGTAATTCTCAGCCGACGTTAATGGTATATGCAGCATTTATTGGTACAGTACAACTACCCCTGTATCATTATGTCATGTTTCGTCAGATCTCTTGTTGTTAAAGAGGTTTATGTCTTTGTTTTTGAGGGGTGTTTTTGGCCTCTTTACTTAATGGTTTATTCAGTTTTAAAGGAAAACAATTTTAATGTAGATAGTAACATATCTAATGTGTGGGTTTAATATTGTATGGTAAAGTTACCTTGTTATCAATTCACCTGTGACAATGACTGCTGAAAGTTTGTTAAACAATGATATGCAAGGTAATTGTATTGCTGGGATTTTATCGGTTAAATGGTATATCTTTTATGTATTATATGAATGTTAACAGAGCCAAACAGCTATGGCTGCTGTTTATATAACCAGTGTGTAGATCTAATGATTGTACATTGTACATGTAATTTACATATTCCTGATGGGCACATGAAGAGATACCTGTGTATTTTTTATAGGGTTTGGGTTATTGCTTGCTTACCTTAATGATATTTTGCTGTTATTGTAAAAGGCAGAGGTTGTAAATGATACCTTGATTTACAATGGTCAATTTTACAGGTAATTATAGCAGCTAGGGGTTGGATTAACCTGCTTCCACAATTGTATAGCTACCATTGTTTTAACTTTAAGTTTATAAAGGTTTAGTCTTTAAAGAGAATAAAATTTTATTGCACACGTTTTACATAAATATGAGCATAATTTGAGTTTTATTTGCACTCTGCACAAAGCTTCTGGATATCTTGTTCATTTGAAATGTATGAGAAGATCATTTAAATTTAGTTGCATTTTAATACAAAACAATAGGTTATATTATTTTCATTACTCATTGGTTGTGGGTGTTGGCCCATTGGTTTTCTTAAAAACAGAATCAAACAAAAAATAGATGTAAAACCAGTAGATACCATTGACTTTTTATCACACAACAAATTATCAGATGTTGGGTCACTAACTTTCACTTTGGTAACTACACATTTTTATTTCCGTTGAGTCAATGGATTTTCTGATATCACCATCTTATTACATTGGTATACCATCCTGTATGACTCAAATAAGGTTTTTGAAATATGATTTTATAATGCCTTTTGTTAAGATTTTGACTTTGATTTAAGTAACATTTTATCCCACCTATCAATCTATAATTAAGATTTTATGCTTCATGTGATTACGTTTAGACTTCTGATTTTGATATTTTATTTTTCTGTTGTATTTGTTGTAATGAGTGCCCTCCCCTTACAAACACCTCTCCAATGAAAAGTGCCCCTCTCCTTTATGACACTTACTGTAATGATATAAAAGCCCCCTTTTCACAACATGACCCTCCATTCTGGTCCTTACCAGTTAACTAATAAAGTTCTACATTTGTACTCTTTATCAGACAGTTGAATGTCACCATCTGACAAAGCTGTTTTACAGTGTTTTAGAGAAAGTAAACATTTGAAATTCTCCATTAAATGTGCCGGTCAGTGACCATTTACAGCAGCTGCCACAAGCTGTAATTGTTATCCTAACAAGCACCCCAGTGTGTCAAATTTTCACATACCCAGGGCAATAATTACAACGAGTACAGTACCTATGATTTTAATGAGATTATAAGCAAGTAAAAGTGCTGTTCAGAAAAATTGCAATCCAATGTATGTTTTCGTTGTTTGGGCATAAAACTATTTTTATACAGATTGAGAATAAATTTTAATTTCTTTTGAACGTTATTTTGGTTTTCTTTGTCACTTTCAAGCAGCTTTACATTTTGATTACCTGTGAGCTCTTGCAATTCAGTCAGGTCATCATCAATGTACACTTCAAACAGCTTGACCCTTGATGTCTAGAGTCCAGCTATTTGACCTGTAGAATGCTGAAGAGGATCAAAGGTTATCAGAATACTCAGATAAACAACCTTGACTCAATTTCAAGGACACTGGGTGAAAAGTGTGAAAAAATTCTATCAAACTGTTAATCCTAACATCGATATTTGGCCTGTAGCATGTGTTGGTGAAGGGTTATCAGCTTTGTCCTGAAAAAAAGAAGACTGTTCCTCTTTCAAGGTCATTTGTCACATGTTATGAATTCAGGCAGCTTCTACTACTATTGAACCATGAAGGACCACCAAATTCTTCTTAGGTGTTGACCTTGAACCACTTGATAGGAAGCTGTACTAGTGGATTAATTGTTGTTAGATTTATTAAAATATTTAAGTTACTTTCTAGGTCATCATGGTAAAATGCTTTCGTTTTTTTAAATCTCAAAGAAAAAAAACTGACAGTTAATTCAGCAAGCTTTAGGGCCTCAATTTGCCTGACCATTCATGCTATTTCCCATAATTGCAATGTAGAAGCTTAAGCCTAGCAGTCATCTTGAATTTTGACATTATGTCTATTGGTAATAAGATTTTACACATATATGTTATCCGACAATGAGTGCCGTAAACACTTAGTAATGAACAAAATCAAACCAACAGAATAGAAGTTACAGTCTGAGCTGTCTCGGCCAATTGGAAGCCATAGTGGCCATCCTGTATTATGGAATTTGAATATTTGTATTTCCTTATTCATCTTAAACTTAAGAACAAATAAGCATCAATTATTAAAAAAAGGCTACCAAAAATGTTTTTTTTTCACCGGAAATAATTAATAAAATGTGTAGTCATGAAGGAGTAAAGTTCCCAATGTTTTGGCGATGGTACGAGAAGCCTTAATGCATAGTCGAGGGGAGGTAACTGGAATGAAATAGAGTTCTTCATTTGGAGGTAAAATTGGAAAAATTATGCATGTGTTGCAGTACCTGTTGCAGTCGGACTTGTGTTATTGAATCAGAAAGATTTGTTCAATACAGGTAAGTTAACCTAAAGCACACGATCTCCTCCTTCAAAGGGAATGATCGAGTACACTGTCTATCAAATCATTGATCAGATCACAGCGATTCGAAGTTCTGTCAATATATTGGTGAGATGTAGGTCCGCTAAAACTGACTAGGTCTATAATCGGGTCAACATATATACTGATCGGTCGCTTAAACAGGCGACCGATCAGAATTTTGAAGCCCGCGATTATGGTCAGTTTTAGCACAGTAGTCAGAGTAAACCTATATATGTAATCAATGAAGAAAAGAAAAATGAGAATGCGTAACAACAATAATAAGAAACATTGAGGTGGTCAAGAGACGGAAACGTCTATAAACGGACCGAAACCAGGTAGAACATCAAGCCCCATGGTAAGTCATATTTATTAAAAATATACAGAATGAATTATAAACTGTTCAGCTGCTTATATTCCGAGACATTTCATACTGATATTTGTGGTTGCGACTGGTCATGATCACACTCGTCTTGAATATTAGGTGTCAACAGCTAATAACAGACAGACAGACAGACTAATACAATCTTTAACTGTAACTTAACTGAGCGAGATGGGGTTATCCAGAGACTAAGGTAGCAGTACCCAAATCAGATCGGTACCCAAATCGGATAACTTTTTATAAAAATACCATAAATAAATAAATGTGTCAACAAATCAGTTATAACAATTATGTAGTCTTAGAATAGATAGCCATGCACCATTTTTTGTCTACAGATAATAAGTTTTTAAGTTCAAATAGCGCAAGAAAACGTTATTTCAAACTCAAATGTCAATGTTTTGATTACGTTTTTAAAAAAATGGTGCATGCGACGACTATGCACTCTGTTTTGGACTATAGGAATAAATTCACACTATAGAAATACTTTTTGTCTAAAGCCAGTAAAGGTCATCATAAAATGTTAATATGCTGACAAAAAAATATTCATTCGAAGCGTACGATACTGCAAAACTTGAGCCTTGAATTGTTTTGGGTCCCGACATTTGCAAAAACCGGAGACGTTGATTGGTGACTTCGGGGCGTTCTATAAATATCTCAAGTGAGCTCCGGTGCTAATTTTGGTTGTAAGAACACCCATCGATATTCTTTCTTTGATACAACCATAAATGAAAATAATTCCTCCTCAGATTTTTCAATGATTTAAAAAAATTACATGGTTTGGTGATCCGATTTGGGTACTGTCACCTTATATACTACAAAGTACTGACTTTATATGTCTCTTGGTTATCTTAGTAGAGGGCTAAGATTCTGTATTATTATCCACAGGGAGCTGAAAATTTGTTACAGCTGTAGCTGCGATAACGTAGCTTCTGACGACTAGACATTTTTATATATTGCATCCAGCCGGGGCAGAGGAGACCGGATATTAATATTAATAGTACTACTATATATATATAGCTGTAACAAATTCTAAGGTCCCTGTGATTTAATCTAAACCTGAGGTGTAAGCTGAGGTTTGATGTCACAGAATCTTTGCACAATATAAATTCAATTGCTTCCTTGCGTAAAACCGTACGCTCCCCTCAATCACAACAAGCACGAGAGTTAAGAGTTTTTTCATTGGTATTTGTTGTGTAATAGTTAGTATTACTTTGTTGTGAAACAGACTATAGAGAGATTGAGACTCTAATGTAAGCACTTATCCGATGCAGACTATAACTAGCCTCGTTCTGGTCTCTTGGGACCAGCATGGCGGCATGTAAACTTGTATTGTTGTAATGTGAACGCCTGGCTAATGAATACAAGTCTATTGTTGATATCTGGTGTTTTGTCATGTCATCACAACCACATAACAGTAATTATTTATAATCCAGTAGAAAAACCTAAAATACACTATATCAGTAAAATATACAAGTTGAACAAAGTACGAAACGAACGTCATAGATGATAGATATACAATAAATGCGAAACTATGTCTATCTACACTATTTAGTTATACTTTCGCTTTATAAGCTTCGATGTTATAATTAAGACTAATTATACAGATATAGTATTATATTATTATATTGCACTGTGCTAATGTACATTTACAAGTTACTGCTGAACTGATAATGACTTACCAGAGGCCTGGAAAGGTCTGTCCTGCTCCGACGGCAGCACAGTGCAGAGTGAGGTAGGAAGGTTGGGTGCGTCAGCCGTGTATATACGACACCCAGGGTGGCGTGGTTATTGAAATACTTGTGCAATCGCATTCGCTCGACCTTACACGTATTTGTTATGAGACAGTACGATAGACAACACATACAAGTAAACATGCTGACCTAGTGCATCGAGTACACCCTGTTACATATTCCCCCTCTTTCTTGAATGACACCTGGCATTCTCAAGATAAATCCAGTATAAATACATATCTATAAACATATAGTGTAATTCTGGTTATATCAAAAGATTTTACACGCACAACGTTTATAGATGTATTACTATTATAAGAACATATGACAACATTGCACTAGTAACAATAAAGTTAAAGGTGTAACCTACTCTACTGGTACCTACAGTCCTAGGTGAAGGCACCAGATAAATCTAAATCTAAAGAGTTATACCTGTCTATCCTAGAAAACAGGAGGAGATTCTGCAAGATCTGAATCTCTGGAAGCATATCAATAACTTTTTTGGCCAGAACCAAGGGTAATTGACCCAGTTAAAACAACTATGGCAATAAAACATACTGTAGCAAAAATGACTAACTTTACAAGTTATGGTATACAGATTTAGTATCTGACCCAATTGTATGATCAATCTGAATTTTGAAAGCTTTCACTTCAAATACTTTAGAAGATTGAAATATGTATAGAGTATGTGTGAGTTTCTTCATGATATACATGTATTTCTTCTTTGTAGAGATTTTGATTGTTTGATTGCACATTGGTGTACCGTATACTGGATCTGAAGTGGAACTGACGAGGTGGGGATTAAGACCTAAGGTATGGGGAAGTCCAGTAAAGACAAGCGAGATGTCTACTACAGACTGGCTAAGGAGGAGGGCTGGAGAGCTCGCAGTGCATTCAAACTACTACAGATCAATCAAGACTTTAACCTTTTCCAAGGTAATTTCTAAAATAAAATTTGTGTGTGGTATTAATTTTTATTTTTGAAGCAACTTTAAAACATGAAATTTGATGTTAAAAGACGATTGAATGCATTACAGTATCGTTAATAAGTAAATTAAAGCCTTTAAAAGGTACAGTGAAACAGTATTGAATCAATATTCGGTGACCAGGTACATAGCTCAATTGGTTAGAGCGTCCATCAACAGTTTGGATGTCCCTGGTTCTAGTCCCAGTCTGACTGGGCATGTTTCCTATGCTGTTACACATGTAGAAATATAAGAAATATATATGTTTGTTACACTTTTAAGTAAATAAGTAATTTTCTTTTCTTTTATAGGTGTAAAAAAAGTGGTAGATTTGTGTGCGGCACCAGGAAGTTGGAGTCAAGTGTTGTCAAGGAAACTCAGGTACCAAACTTACTTGTGATGTTCTCAAGGAAACCTTGGTAAAACACTCAGGGGTGTTGTCAAGGAAATGTAGGTAACACACTCAGGGTATTGTCAAGGAAACGTAGGTAATACACTCAGGGTGTTGTCAAGGAAACCTAGGTAACACACTCAGGGTATTGTCAAGGAAACATAGGTAATACACTCAGGGTATTGTCAAAGAAACGTAGGTAATACACTCAGGGTGTTGTCAAGGAAACGTAGGTAACACACTCAGGGTGTTGTCAAGGAAACGTAGGTAACACACTCAGGGTGTTGTCAAGGAAACATAGGTAACACACTCAGGGTGTTGTCAAGAAAACATAGGTAACACATTCAGGGTGTTGTCAGGGAAACGTAGGTAACACACTCAGGGTGTTGTCAAGGAAATCTTGGTAAAACACTCAGGGTGTTGTCAAGGAAACATAGGTAGCACACTCAGGGTGTTGTCAAGGAAACATAGGTAACACACTTAGGGTGTTGTCAAGGAAACGTAGGTTACACACTTAGGGTCTGCCTTTTAGGCTCTTTTCACAGACATCATGTCCACCCTTTATTTATGTGCACATTGAGATGATTATCTTCTTGCTTAATGTATAATGGTGATTGTAAAGCCTTTTTTTTGTTTAACAATTATAACTAATACTATTATCCATATATGGTAAATCGCTTTAGAGTAATTTTACAAATTATATAGGGCGCTATATAAATGTTGTATATTATTATTTTGTCAAGAAAACTTGTGTGAAACACGTACCCATGGTGATGTCAAAGATAATCAGGTTATTAAGGTGTTTTTTGTAACACTTGTGTATTTGTAGACCAAGAGGACTAACCTTTGAAAGTACAGATAAATGAAGTTATGTAGATATATTTTCATCTGATGAGAAATGAACAAACAATAATTTATAAAGATCATGTTTTAAACAGATTACTCATACTTTGGAATACATCTATCATTAGACAATATTAATCTGCTTTCATGACAGAGGTGAGGATGGGAAAGGTGAGGATGTCAAAATAGTAGCTGTAGATCTGCAGGCCATGGCACCAATCCCAGGAGTGATACAACTACAGGGGGACATTACAAAGGTAACACACAACACCGTACCAGGTCTACAGTTTCAGTCTTCTCATGGGAGACCTCTCCGTCATTCATAAATACCAGCCTTTGACAGAGCATATAGTGGCAACATCTTAATGTGTGTCTGTTAGTCCATCTGCCAACATTTTGTCTGTCCACAGGTTCATGACTAAGGCTTTGCCCAGTTTTTGTGAATTTGTGACAAATCTTTCAAACAGATCAAGGTCATACAGTCAAGGTCACAGCTACAGAATATAGACATGAGTACAGAAAATTAACCAAGTTTTCTACCAAATTTCATAAAATCCTTCACACATTTTTAGCTCACCTGGCCCGAAGGGCCAAGTGAGCTTATGGCATGGTACGTCGTCCGGCCAGCGTCAATTTTTTACTTCTTCTCAGTAACCAAAAGGCCTAGGGTGATGATATTTAGCCAGAAACATGCTTTGATGAAGGGCTACCAAGTTTGTTCAAATAATTATATTCAAGGTCACAGGGGTCAAATATGTTAAAAAAAAATTAAACAACTTGGGCTGCCAGGATTTTTCAAATAAATGACCTTGAATCTAAGTCAAGGACATTTATTTGAAAAATCCTGGCAGCCCAAGTTGTTCAAAAGATTTTAACATATTTGACCCCTGTGACATTGAATATAAGGCAAGGTCATTTATTTGAACAAACTTGGTAGCCCTTCATCCAAGCATGTTACTAGTCAAATATCATCATCCTAGGCCTCTTGGTTATTCCGAAGAATCTATTTAAAGATTTGAACATATTTGACCCCTGTGACCTTGAAAATTGATGAATGTCATTTATTTGAACAAACTTGGTAGCCCTTCATCAAAGCATGTTTCTGGTCAATTATCATCACCCTAGGCCTTTTGGTTACTGAGAAGAAGTTGTTTAAAGTAAAAAGTTGACGCCGCCCGGACGCTGGCCGGACGGACGACGCACCATGCCATAAGCTCACTTGGCCCTTCGGGCCAGGTGGGCTAAAAATGTGTGAAGGATTTTATGAAATTTGGTAGAAAACTTGGTTAATTTTTTGTACTCATGTCTATATTCTATAATAAATGACCTTGACTTATATTCAAGGTCACAAGAGTCAAATATGTTTAAAACATTTAAACAACTTTATCAGAATAACCGTGAGGCCTAGGGTGATGATATTTCGGCAGTAATATGCTGGGATAAAGGGCTACCAAGTTTGTTCAAATGAATGCCCTTCATCTTTTTTCAAGGTCACAGAGTCAAATATGTTCTAAACCTTTAAACAACTTCTTCTGAATAATCAAGAGGCCTAGGATAATGCCAGTAACATGCTGGAATGAAGGACTACCAAGTTCAAATGAATGACCTTGACATATATATTTTAAGGTCAGGGGGGTCAAATATGTTTAAAACCATTGAATGACTTCTTAATAAGCAAAAGGCCAAGGGTGATGATATTTGGCCATTAACATGCTGGGATGAAGGACTACCAAGTGAATGACCTTCGCCCATATTCAAGGTCACAGTGGTCAATATATGTTTAAATCTTTAAATGATTTGTTCTGTATAACCAAAAGGTCCAGGGTAATATATTTTTTCAGAAGCATGCTGGGTTGTAAGACTATAAACTCTGTTCAACCTAATATTATAATGTCCTTGTTCGACATTCAAGGTCACAGGTGTCATGTTTAAATCTTTTAATAGGTTCTTATGAATGAAATACTGATATTTTGCCTGTAGCTGTATTTTAGTCCACTTTTAAGATTACAATTGTGAGATAATACCAGGTGAGCTATGCAGGCCCATTGGGTCTCTTGTTAACACCATAGCTTGCACTGCCTTTTTCCACATAAACAGGCAAGCTCACCTTCCATCACTTGCACATAGATTTAGTAGATATGTTCACCATTTTAAGAACTTTGCTCCCCTAATAATGGTAAAGGGTATATTTTGTAGCGTTGTGTTTCTTCAGTGTCTGTCTATCTGTCTGTCTACAACTCCATTTAGTATCTCGAAATCCAGAGGTCAAACATTTATGAAATTTCACATGGTGATATACTATGTAGATGTGCAATGGATATTGAACAGGTTCCCTGGGTGGAGGTCAAGGTATCTGTTACTAGAGATAGACCAGAGTAGCCTTAACTTTCATTTTGGTGATAAGTAATTGTGTGTTGGATACCCTGTGAAGCTTTAGGTCAAGGTCTGTGGTGATTGGTACAAAATGGATAAGGACAGGACATAGCATACGGATCCCACAAACAAAGATGGCTGCCACAACATTTTACTGTTTATTTTTAACGTGATTCAACCTTTTTTCAAACTGACTTATTTTTTTTTTCAAGAAATCAACAGCCCAGGAAATCATTGGCCATTTTGAAGGAGAACAAGCTGATCTTGTAGTGTGTGACGGAGCACCAGATGGTAAGGGCACACTCCTCACTGTTCCCACATCTCAACACTATCAGTAGTTGATGTTTAACATGAAAAAATCAATTTATGAGCTATTTATCAGAAACTTCTGTGATTAACAATAGTTTCTTCGATTAACAATTAGTGAGGGATTTCCTTCATTAACAACTAAAGCTATTATCACCAATTAATGAGAACTTTCCAACTATAAATTGCAAGCTTCTTTTGTTCACAGTTAATGAATAGTTTAATTAAAACTCGATAAACACTTTTTTAATTAGCAATTAGGATAATTCTTGATCAATAATTCATAAGAACTTTCATTTATAATTGATGATGAGAACTTTCTTTTATCAACAATTGATGAGAACTCTCCATCATCAGCAATTGCTTCTAAATATAAAATTTTAAAATGCAAAACTATGAAGGGACAATTGAGTTATAGTTCCCAAAGCAATCGTTTATCCTGACTTTATTGACACTGTCATTGCTGCCACAGTCACCCAATCTGACTTGATCACAGTTACATGTATGTTGGTTAAGTTTTGCGCTACTATTGAGTTTCATATTTACATTATGTCTTTTCTCTTATTTCTTTTTCCTCTAGTGACTGGACTTCACGACATTGATGAGTACATTCAAGCACAACTGTTATTAGCTGTAAGTTTAAAGTTTGTACAGTAAAAAGCTGTCTAATCTACATTCAAGCACAACTGTTATTAGCTGTAAGTTTAAAGTTTGTACAGTAAAAGCTGTCTAATCTACATTCAAGCACAACTGTTGTTAGCTGTAAGTTTAAAGTTTGTACAGTAAAAAGCTGTCTAATCCTACCCCTGAGTATCTAGCATCCTGTTTATTTTACCAAACTGCTGTGATCCAATTTCTTATTGAAAAATTACTGTACCAAACAAAACCTTTATAATCTGACATTCTGTCTAATCTGAACAATATAACGGGTATCAATGGGTGTCACAGTCTGCACGAAAAACTTCAGAAGCCACAGGCCCTTCGGGCCTGCAAGAATTCAGAATATACTGGCCCCAACTAATTTTCACTGGTCCAAATAAATGTACAAAATAACGGCAGAAAACAAAAAATAATAAAACATCTTGAATGGTTTGTAAATATGTTTAATTATATAGGGATTTTATCATACTGTCACTTGGTCACATACTCTCTCCCAACACATCCAAACCGATAGTAGAAGTAGTGTGACATCTACAGTGAAAGCAAGAATGTTACTGTTAGACTTACCTAGGAAATCCAAATGGCCAATTTTATCCTGATACGACATGAAAGGTGTTGCAGTAATGAAACACACATTTAACACAGATATGGTTGTAACAATATATATATATTTGTTTCTATGATATTTTTGCACTGGCCCGTCTGACTTTTGGCTTCACAAACTTTACTGGCCCAACAGATAATTTACTGGCCTCGGGCATCGAACCAACGGCTAATCTTGCAGACTGGTGTCAGATGATGAGACAATCTAATTAAAATTATATCTTCACATCGCTCCCATTTACTGATATATCGCGTTGAAGATCTAACAACATCCCGTAGAGGGTCATGTTCAGGCGACCTTTGCATTAACCACTCAGATGAGAGCTTACGCATTTCTGTAATTGATGATGTAATGATTTTGAAACCCACTTGCTATGATAAAAGACCGAGGGGTGTCAAATGAGCATCGAAAATGGCGGCGCCCATGACACCACGCCGTGTCTATCTACAAGACAACGCTTGTACAATTTGCGGATTTTGCTTTGAAATAAGAGAGACTTCCTCTTCTGGTGATGTTGTCGTTTAAAAGTTTAACAACCTGAAACTAAAATTAACCAATGACAGGCTTCGTAATATTCAAACAATCACTGGACCAGACGAAAAATGGATTTTGGGCTACGAGGTGCTACAGGTCCTGCTTTCTGATTGGTTTAAAGAAAGAGTTATGTCGCGTTTTGATTGGCTTGTTATAAATACGATAATGCATTCATGTTGACCTCTGACGTGACCCTCTACGGGATGTTGTTAGATCTTCAACGCGACATATCAGTAAACGGGAGCGATGTGAAGATATAATTTTAATTAGATTGATGATGAGACAGGTTTCAATATATTGATATATCTGTAATGGATTACTCCAGCCTATCAGGTAGATTTTTTGTACTGGAGTAAAGATTATATGAAATAACATCCTTGGGAATATTTATTGTAGAAATTATGACAGATTACCATATAGCAGATTATTTTTGCACAAATATTTTTTGCTTATTAGTGGGTAATATATTTGATCCCTAAAAAATTTATCAGTGTAAAAATGCAAAAATGAAATACTCTCTTATTTCTGGATTGCAAAATGTTAATCTGTGTAAATTTAATTTTCTTATTGGAGTAAAATTCATGGAAAGATTAGAGCCACAAAATCAGAATAAAAATTCACTTATTTTTTTTAGAAATGCCTGTATTGTATAAAGCAAAATAATCTTACCTTACTATACAAGGTATGATTTGCTCACTCCTATTTGTCAGTCTGAAACAAACTCTTAAAGACTAGAATATGAAAATGTCGTAATTTTTCAGATGCCTACTATTACTTATACATAGTTGTGTTATTACTTGTTATTCTTTTTCCCGCAGGCTCTGAACATCACAACCCATGTCCTGAAGAAAGGTGGAACATTTGTTGCCAAGGTATGGTTCCCAGGTCCCCTGTACTACAGCATACTCCCTCAAATCTCAGGTGCTGAAGGTGTAATACTATATAATACTGTCATAAGAGACAATAGTGTTTTAGTTTCTTCTTTATAATCACAAATGAGTCTTCTTTATAGAATATGTTCAGATGTTTCGCGGCAAGATGTGATGTTGCTGTATTCCGTTCTTTATAAAACATTTTCAGATATTTCGAGGCAAAGATGTGACATTGCTGTATTCACAACTGAAAATATTTTTTCCACTGGTGTCCATTTTTAAGCCAAGGAGTAGCCGGAATTCCAGTATAGGTAAGTTTCAATGATGAACTCAAAAACAATTTTCAGATGATGTTTCTGATACTTTTGTAATAAGTATTGTAGAGGCAAATAATGGTAAATTTGAACAACCTTCCAGATAGGTCAGAATCCACAGACATTTTGCCAATGCATGGATACATATTTTCTGGACAAATATAACATAGTAAGTTAATTATAAGTACCTATAAAGTATGACATTGTAAATATCATATTTTTGGACAATTACAGAATTTAAAGTCAATCTACAAAGTCTGTAAATTGTCAAACAACCAACTATCTGTTAATGAATTATGTTTTCATATTTTCTACAATAGATTTTATCTGTTTTCAGAGGCTTTCGTTGTCTGCCAGGGCTATGCCCCACCTGATGGCTACCAGCCTAACATGTCTAACCCACTTCTTGATCATCGCTATGGTAAATTTTATCCGATAAATATCATAAAAGGTTTATAAGATTATGCTTTATATAAACATGACTGTTTTAATGGATAATCATGTAGCCTAAAATCTTGTTGTTATAATATATTTTATAAAATAATTATTTAGGCTATTAAAGATTACTGTAATTGTGACTTTGTCAGGTTATCCTCTGTACTAAGATCTTGTTATTGATCGAGGCTGTGTAATTGTGATTTAGATAAAAGTCATCAAGAGGATGTAAAGTGCTTTAAATATTATGTCAATAATATATATATATCTGCTGTTAGAGATAATTTTTGGTTAAATTGGATGCCTATATACATGTTGGACCATGTTCTGTAGCCTGATAGTTAACAAGCTATGGACAACCTTATATAAACAGCTACTGCTTGATGATGTTTTCTTTCCTTTTGTCAAGATGTTTAAGCATACCTTTTAATGAACTACTGATTAATTCCAGGTTTTTGATCCCTAAAACAAAGGTACATGTTAGTTAAAAACGTCTCTATTTTCGTATTACATCAGATGTAGATTTTAACAACCTAGAAGGCCCTAATAGAGTCATAGTTCCCTTCTTGGCCTGCGGAGACCTCAGTGGATTTGACTCCGACAGAACCTACCCACTCCAGGTAAGCGTAGTTATCTCCCTTTAAAAATTAAGATAATATCCCAGTGTAGTTCAGAGCCTATTCACTCCTGATGAATAAAAGTATTTCCCTTTACAGATTATGTGCTGATCACAAGGTCAAGTATTTGCCCTTGACCTTTTAAAATAAAATCACCCAGTTTTGAATCTGCCCAGGTGTACTTACAAATAGAGCTTCTAAATTGGCTAACTATATATTAAGAATTTTTCTCCTTTTGTTGAATTCATCTCCAAATTCAAGGGCAAAATAAAGTATGGAATAATAGCATTGATATGGTGGTAAGATCATTTAGTTTGTGTGAGGAATCATGGGATGTATCAGATTTTATATAAAAAAGGACGGAAGAAGATAAAAATCTTAAATCTAATGTACCTCAAAAATGAAAAATTTACTTAATTCAGTCTGAGGAAAAGTTAACTTATTTCAGTCTGGGCATTATTGAAAAGATAAAATGTCGACATGGAACCTGGCTTGGCTTGTACACTTTTCTTGGGCTAAAATCTATTATCTATTCCAGTTGTTTCGTGGATTCTGAATAGAATTTTACACATTGTGCCTCCTTTTGAGAGATAATAATTGCATCAAAGAAAATCAATCATCTGTGACTAGTAAAAGATACTTATGATGATAACTAGAAACGTACAAGTATATGAAAAAACAACATTGAATGGGTTTTTCTTGCCAGCTGGACGTAGATATATGACAGAACTGATTGTTAATATTTATAAATGTGTTTCTCTGACAGCTAGAGGAAGGGAAGGAGTACACATACCACCCCCCTACTCAGTCTCCCATCAGTCCACCCTACAAAGAAGCCTGCCACCTCAGGAGAACTGACCAACTCGCCAAACAGGAAGTTCAGACATCTTGTCCTGCTGCCGTGACAACAGTAAATGCTGACAGCTCAGAAGTTCAGACTGTTGCAGGTGCTTGTGGTGGAGAACAAAGTTTTTCTCATAAAAGTGATAATGACAGTATTGATAAGAAAACATCTCTTGATGAGGACACACACCAAGGCTCGGACACTTTATCTGTGCAATCAAAATTGAGCGACATGACGCTGAATACTTAATATATCTTGTATAATAAATCAATAAAAGCGTAAAACAGAGACATGAATTCCATTCTTATTTTATGGATTACTTCATCATGTCTGAAGTAGATGAATTGTTTAATTGCAATTCTAGTTTACAAAATTAGTATAAATGTTCCAGACTCAGTTGCACATTTGTGTTTAAGTATAAAATCTTTTCTTCTCTCTATTTTGTCATGTCAATTATGAAGCTGTTGAGAATTGGTTTCCGTGTACTGACACAATTATGACAAAATTCCATTTGGTTTATTGGCTTGTAGAATTGTCTTTAATTGAATGAGAACAAACATCTGTTTACATCTGAAGTTCACAGTGCTCTCCTGTCCATGGTTGAGAGCAGACACATCGGTACATTGAGAATTCTCGTCTATTCTGCTGGTCGGTATGTTTCTGACAGTCTGTAGCCTCCTTGCTTTCTGTTGGAGGCCAGGCTTTCCGCAGACAACGGCCGTGACCACTACACCACTGTGCATGACACTCGTTAGCAAAGCTGTTAATGGAGTTTACATATGGCCCAAGTGTATGATCCAGGTAGTCTCCCAGTGATAGACAATCTGTCACATTTCTAAAGTTAGCCGAGCTATCCCACACCACTACACCATCTAAACCAGCATCAAAGGATTGACCTATAGTGTTCTCAAGGTCAGGCTGTGAACAAAATTAAATAATTACAATGAAAGAAATATCCACAAATTTCTATTGGCTTACAAAATTAAAGAAAAAAATATATTAATTGTTTTATTAGTTTTAATTTTGCCAATGTTTACTGGAGCATTGCATACAAATTTAAACATATTTTAAAACTACAACTAAAAAAATGCCTATGCTTAAAGGTAGAGATATCTGCTTTAACACTGTTCATTCTAATTGCCTTTTGGGTTTGAATTTTGGCAATTACTATATTCAGAAATGTATACAACAAATGAACATGTAGGAATCATTACTTACCTTGAATAACAATTTCAAATTATGTTTATAGACAGTTGGTATATAATGTATGTACACACATTTTTGCTGTACAAACACTTTTGAATCTACTTCAAAATAGCACATTTCATTACTAATATTGCCGTATCTACTTACTGTGATGTAAAACTGTTTCTGTCTGTACCAGTATCTGGTGTAGGCGTAAATCGGCTTGGTCTCATTATGTTGGCACTGTTTACACTGCAGTGACTCCCTCAGACTGTCTCTCACCCTCAGTGACTCCCTAAGGATCCCCTGTACCCTGAGGGCCCTGTCCTCAACACTCGGGAACAGATCTTTGTCCAGGTAGATGGAGGGAAGGAGTGCCGAACTGGCATTAAATAGCCAGGACAGTCTGAACAAGAAAACTGCAGTTATTCTCGAATACCAACAAGGAAATCTGAGCAGGAAAAACTCTTTCTGATAACAAAATGTAGTATCTTGTCCAAAATAAAGAAAGTATCATTTTATTTTGAATTTGAATGAAACGACCGCAAGTAAATGACCTTCACCTTAACTGAATGTCAACCTGTTACCAACCAATACAACTTGCAGTATGTAGTATTGTCAAAATGGAACTTATAAATGAAACTAAAGCTGATTGAAGACGTTGCCCTTGAATGACCTTGACCTGTGACAGAATAACCCCAAAATGTACTACTCTTGGTACTTTACCTCTTTATTTGGTGAAGAAGACGTAAATAGATACAAACTTGTTGACAGACTGACAATGAATTAAAAAGCAGAATTATCATTGAAAACAAGCTTGAGACTATAAATAAAGAAACCCACGAACATAAAGAGGTACTGACCATTGTATAACACAATTACAGTAGTAAATGTAACACATACATCACTCTAAATGGAGATGTAACTACCAGCTCAACATGTGGTACTTCACATTGTATAACACAATGACAGTAGTTAATGTAACGCATACATCACTCTAAATGGAGATGTAACTACCAGCTCAACATGTGGTACTTCACAACTTCAAGATGTCCCTGTAACAGTTTGACACATCGTTACCACAAAGAATGACAGAATTTCATGATTAACACTTGAAGGTTTCTTTTTTCTCTGTGACAGAAGATCTAGGCCTGGCAATAGGGTGATAAAAACATAATATTTGTTAACCCTTTCACCCCTATGTAACTATAGTAGACTCTGCCATGCATTGATATGGATGAGTCCATTATGGTCTACAGTGGTGAAAGGGTTAAGGATATATTCTACATAGCTAAAGTTAAAAGCAATGTCATTTATTTCCTTCTCAAAAGAGTTTCATTAAAAGAAAAAGTTAAATTAAACTTAAAATATCACGAAAAATAATTATGAGATATTTGTGAATAAATAGTTTGACACTTTAAAATGTACAAAAATATAAACATATCAATAATACATATCAATGCAGTTCTTCAAAATTATTAGAAACCAATTAGAGAATAAATAGAAAGGAATGTGACCACAGGTATGTAAAGTGACTTTAAACATAATTTATTGTCCAAATAGGTACAAAGGATTTGGCACAAGTTATAGCAACTAGTATGAAGCCATCTCCTATCAACAAAATATTTCATAAATATACAAGTGATGACATAGACAGATAATTTCAAATTCAACAATTAAAAGAAGTCGGTTACCTGGAAATTGTAAAACATACATACATAAACTATAAACTATAGTTTATGTTCAAAATCCTCCGCTGGATTTTATGAAGGACTGCACATGTTTGAATATATTACAATTTACACCCAAAGCCAGGTTTTCATTGCCAAAAATAACAAATTATGAAGAGTTATGTAGCCTTTATCATAAAATGTCATGATTAGTAAGACTAAATCTAACAATGAAGTCAACTTTATATGCAGATTAATTGAGATGATTTTGAGAAGACCAATTCAGTACTGCTGCACAAATCAATTAAGTTCTCTTAAGGCAAACTTTGTTTAATTTCCCAATAAACCTGACTATACACGGAAAGATTCAGCTTGATATTTGATGTAAAAGAACTGGGTGATCTGACAATAGTTGACAATATGAATTTATTATAGTATTGAATTTTCAGAGAAAATGGTTTTCTCCTGCCAACACAACTTCAACCTTGGAGGAGGAGAGAAGGGTAATGTTAACGTTGCATTCTGTGCTGTTAACAAAGCGAGGTGGCACTAGAAAAGAATCTGTTTGAAGCATGGTCTCACCATGAAACAAAACACCAATTCACCTCCAGCACACATGAAGACATGTGGTGGTATTAGTTAGGTAGCTTAAGACCAGCAGTTAGAGCCTGATAAAGCAGCTCCTACCGCATTCTACATTTTAAGATACTGATTGTATGAAATGTTTGTATGATTTTTTTTACAATTGTTAAGTTTATTGGCTTAATCTAACTATATCAAATGTATCAATAATATAATTCTATTGTTGCTGTGACATGCTCACATAGGCAAATAATAGAGGTACCCAAATTAGTCATGTTAATGACAGTAGAAAACATTGATAAACAACAGTACTTACTCATCATTATACTGTATTGTGTCGTTGGCACAGTGAGCTTGTCCTTGACGGTAATTGTAACACCGTGGAAATCCATAAAATCCCCATTTTCCATTTTTCCTTATCTGTCTTGCTTTCCATAAGGTCTGATTCATCAGCAACCTGATGTAAATATATCGATCCATTTTGAAATCAGAACAAATCTCAAGTAAACCAACATGCACATCTTCAGTAACACATCTCTTGTAAAAGAACACTTCAAGTAAAAATAACCAATTAAAACACTTCAGGTAATTCACCACCTCAGGTAATCCCAGTGTTCTACATGCCAAATATCAGTACCAAAGACTTCTTGGTTATACAGGAAATGTACTTCAAATGTTTTAAACATTTGACCTAAATTGCATGTCCTTGACAGTGGGTTTAGGTCAAGGTCAGATATTCATTTGATCATAATATATCAATTATGTAGCTCTTTATCCTAAGGCAGGCTACAGCTATATCACCATCCCAGACCTCTTTACATGTTATTCAGAAGAAGTTGTGTTGACACATTCAACTCATGTGATGTTGAATGCAAAGTCAAAAGGTCAAGGCCATTCTTATCAACAAATCCAGCCAAACATGATTTTGTAGTAAAGGCCAAATTTCATAATCCATTAAAGCCTCTGATGATAGATAACACACCTGGTGAAATATATCATGATGATATAACACACCCGGTGAAATATCACACATTTTAGAAAGATGAACTTAACACACAGTGACTGCAACTTTAATATCTTTAATGCAAAAAATAGATTACACTATAGCTACATCATACAGCTGTATACATCTTAGCAACTGAATTGGAAGATTTTTCACTCCTGTAACCTTTAAATTAAGTCAAGGTTATTTAAACAGAAGTGATATTAGTGTATTTAAAATTCCAGCAAGATACAGATTTTACATACCAAATGTAATTTCTGTACTCTCTGGGCCTAAAGATATATTGAGTTACCAGTTGTTTCAAGTTTTTCACAAACTTAATTCACCCTTTAACTCCAACATTTATATATGTATAACATGATAAGATACTTTCATCATATCTGATAAAATGTATTCCGTCTTTTCGTATTGCAGAGTTATCTTCTCTTGTGAGCAGGTATCAATTGATTGTTACGTCATTTGTATGTGAGATCAACGTCATCAATTTTTGAGAAAACGACGTAATTTTCTCACACAAACCAATGACGTAACAATCAATACCTGCTCACAAGAGAAGATAACTCTGCAATACGAAAAGACGGAATAGCCCGCAGACATTTACACCAGAATAAATACGTTTTAATTTTTACTTAAATTAATATATAACTTAGTCTTTTTTACTTAGATTAATCACGGACTTTGATCTTATCTATTTTTGTTACTTGATCACTGCCTCACGTTGAATGTTTGAAATATTGGATAACCCTTAACCCCAACACGCTGGCCAACCCACTGAGTTATTAAGGAGGTGTGTAACAATTTTAACATATTTGACCCATATGACCTTAATAGTAGGTCAAGGTCATTCATTTGAACAAACTTGACAGCACTTCAGTCCAATTTGCTACAAGTTGAATATCATTTACACAGGTTTTTATTTAGGAATAATTCAATTATTCTTAGTGCATTTTATTCTTCACCTTACAACTTTCGTTTTGTGACTAACGATGATTTACGTAGCTTTGCATAGAGAACGACTGTGTTATATAGGTTAAGTATCTAGTCCCGTCAACGCTTTGTTGGAGCCGACTTTGAAATAAAACATATTGATGACCAGGACTCTACGGCGGGTAACTTGAAAAATGGCGTCGAAGAGGTCTCTGTACAGACCTGCACCACAACAAAATGTTGTACCGAAGAGAAACAGGTGTACATTTAATTTGTTTCACTAAGGCTTGTGATGTATGCCTACTTTACAAATGATGTTTTATTGAAAGAAAAGCCTTATGCTTCCAATCATCTCCGCTTCAAGATTGAAGCACTGACATATGAAAATAGATTGTTTTCATGTTGATATCTTGCATATTGTACTGAATGCTGATAATTGTCTTTAATGAAATGCTTAGTTCGGTTAAATAAGTCAGGATTCTTAATTATCGTGATCGCAATTAAACCGAAAAAAGCTTAGGGGCTTGCATCTGGTATTTCTCCGGTTGTGCACAACGGCGCATATGGGTAATAACCCTGCATTTTAAATTTGGTAACAGTTATAATGGTTCATAGTAACAGTATTACTGAAACGGGAAATAAAGTGAAATGTGAAATAATAACACATACAGATCTTTTAGATATTGGGAACAAAAAGTGCGTTCTGCTTGGTCCCTGCCATGGTCTCAAATTAGGAGGGGGTGGGGATTTAACACCCAGTGTTTTTGTTACATTTTCCCAACTGTTCTATCTCCTTTAGGTTTTGGTGATTTTAGGAAATAAAAGCATTTACAGAATATATCTTAAAAAAATAATCATGATGGTGATATTTTTTTACAGGAAACCTCTTACACAGGGTCGCCTGGTCTCCTCCGGGGCTGAGGGTCACAAGAAGACTGTATTAGCCGGTGGCATTGAAGGTAAAAGTGGACATGCAGTTTTACTGGCTTCATCCAGCCAGACGTCCCTCTCTATTGAGTTAATTGCATAGGAGTGAAATTGATCACTGGTTTTAGTTTTAATCTTTATTTTATCTCCAGCATTTAATAAGCAACATGGCTCTGCCTGCAAAAATGTTCTTATCTTATAATGGTCAATTTTTAAAAGCAGATTTGGGCTAAAGGTTAATTAAAAAAAAGGTCTTATAAATTAATAAAATGGTGAAATGTTTTATACATTATTTTAAAATCATCAACCTCTAATATTGAAATCAAAAACCTTATTAATCATCAAAAGCTGTCATACGTAAAAAACAAAATTGCTAAGTCTGTGATTCAGGTTTTCTTAAATTATGCTTATTAATCATTATTTCTTAAATATACTGATGGAAAGGCTTTTGAAATTGACATTTTTGACAGAACTGAAGAGTTATTCTTTTTGTAGCCAGATGGTAATTTTTAGTTGCTGATTTGAAATATATAAGTAATATACATTAAACAGTGGTGATAATAGCAAGCTACATGTGTACCGACAGCAAACGTTGGTCCTGTACAATATTGGTTTTATGATTCTGCTAAACTTAAGTTTTATGATTTTGTCTGTCATGTTTTATGTTAAAATAGGTTAAGAAATTTTTTCTGAGAGAATCTGCCATACATGCAATTGTTATGATTTCAACATGACCCAACATTTAGTTACTAGTAAGAAGTGGCACAATCTTCAATCTAGTAACAAGTGTCTAGCTCACAAAGAATAAAATGAGATACCGGTATTTGTCATATTTATAGAAAATGTACCAGCTAGTAGGAATGGGTCTCAGAGGGCACAAGAGTCCACAAGACAACAGATCTTTGACACATCAGTGACTCCTGTGGGACAGGAGCCGGAGAGTGTGACAGTCACACCTCGCAGGTAAAACACTAGCGTCCAGGGGATCAGTCGGGCAAAGTAAAACTACTTCTGTTATTTACTCCATATACATTCCTTTATCTTTACAAGTAAAATGATGTCTGTTCCAAGTATCTTTTGTCAAATTTACAAATTTAGATGATTCGTGTACAGGAATACAGTGCTCAAAGTAACTGTTTGTTGTTTTTTATGTTTAAAAAAATAATATTAGGAGATAGAATGGGATGGATGCTCAAACTGTTCGTCTTAATATCACAATGTCTATTTTCACGCAATTTACGGATTCATACTGGCATGACAACTTACCAATTAAAATCCTAGATTGTGAAATATTTATTGCTACAAATTCAAGCCTGCTGTGTACTAACAGCTATGTTGTATTATATTTTTTGTTCATGAATGATACAGAATGGCTCCCAGGATCACTGAACACCGATCTCCAGCACCTTCAAACCCCGCCATGAACCTTGACCTCTCAGATAGTGACTTTGACCTTTCCTTGCAATACAAGGTACAATTGAAGACAAAATAAAATGTGTGACAGATTAGTTCTCTACTGTATTTTACAACCATTAGTTTTTTTCAACTTATAATACTAATTATTCCAGTTGGCTTGGATGAGAGCATGCTAATGCCTTAATGTGAGATGAAAATTGAGTGCCTAGAAAACCCCCACATGATTGGGCAGGTGATCCAGTACCCTTTAACGTCCCATCGGGGATGTGATTTGTTCATGAATCTGGAATAATTTATTGGTTTTTATTTTTACCCCTGATTTTGACATTGTATTTAATTCCATTTTACTTTACCAAGTTTACATTTTGTTTGATCAAAATATCCTTTGAATTTCTATCATATTTAAGAGAACAAATTCCTGTTGATTTTCATTTCAGAGTTCTATAAGAATTATTTATCTGAAGCACAAAATCTACAAAACCTGTAAATAAAGTGATCAGCAATCACTTTTTTTTTACCCATATCCTAACCGTCGACATAATATTAATGTGCTGTACATTGTACAATTGTTTGCCCTAGTCACTGTTCTGTACATTGTATGATTGTTTGCCCTAGTCACTGTTCTGTACATTGTATGATTGTTTGGCCTTTTCACTGTTCTGTACATTGTATGATTGTTTACCCTAGTCACTGTTCTGTACATTGTATGATTGTTTACCCTAGTCACTGTTCTGTACATTGTATGATTGTTTGCCCTATTCACTGTTCTGTACATTGTATGATTGTTTACCCTAGTCACTGTTCTGAACATTGTACGATTGTTTGCCCTGGTCACTGTTCTGTACATTGTACGATTGTTTGCCCTAGTCACTGTTCTGTACATTGAACGATTGTTTGCCCTAGTCACTGTTCTGTACATTGTATTATTGTTTGCCCTAGTCACTGTTCTGTACATTGTACAATTGTTTGCCCTAGTCACTGTTATGTACATTGTATGATTGTTTGCCCTGGACACTGTTCTGTACATTGTACGATTGTTTGCCCTTGTCACTGTTATGTACATTGTACGATTGTTTGCCCTAGTCACTGTTCTGTACATTGAACGATTGTTTGCCCTAGTCACTGTTATGTACATTGTATGATTGTTTACCCTAGTCACTGTTCTGAACATTGTACGATTGTTTGCCCTGGTCACTGTTCTGTACATTGTACGATTGTTTACCCTAGTCACTGTTCTGTACATTGTACGATTGTTTACCCTAGTCACTGTTCTGTACATTGTACGATTGTTTGCCCTGGTCACTGTTCTGTACATTGTACGATTGTTTGCCCTTGTCACTGTTCTGTACATTGTACGATTGTTTGCCCTGGTCACTGTTCTGTACATTGTACGATTGTTTACCCTAGTCACTGTTCTGTACATTGTACGATTGTTTGCCCTAGTCACTGTTCTGTACATTGTACGATTGTTTGCCCTTGTCACTGTTCTGTACATTGTACGATTGTTTGCCCTGGTCACTGTTCTGTACATTGTACGATTGTTTGCCCTTGTCACTGTTCTGTACATTGTACGATTGTTTGCCCTGGTCACTGTTCTGTACATTGTACGATTGTTTGCCCTAGTCACTGTTATGTACATTGTTCGATTGTTTGCCCTAGTCACTGTTCTGTACATTGTATGATTGTTTGCCCTAGTCACTGTTCTGTACATTGTACGATTGTTTGCCCTAGTCACTGTTCTGTTCATTGAACGATTGTTTGCCTTAATTAGTCACCCACCCAGAGGATACACAGACAGAGGCCTCAGGAAGTCCTACTTATAGACGCTTCACGCCAGACCAAGGATCCTTTTGAATCAGAGGTGGACATTCAGATTGGATTTGAAAAGTCTCCAGTGAAAATTGTTTGTCACTCACCCTCAGCTATTGAGTCCAGTTTTAGGTATTTAAAGTGTTTCTTTTACTTCTTTAACTCTTCCTTGCTGTGACTTTCGTTTTTGCTCCTTTTCTATGTATGTTAAAATATACACTGATTTTTATATAAAGAATAATTTTTACTGATGCCAAGGTTTATGCTTGTCTCTATTTATTACTGTTAATGGGTAAATTGACATTTTCATCTACAATTTCCTATGTTGTGTACTACCCTAATTGTTACAATTATTTTTTCAATGAATATTTTCCTATCATTTGGTTTAATGTTCCCAATGTTTAAATTATTAATTATTTTGGGATGTTTTCATGCATATCTTTTACAAATTTTATGATAAAATAACCATATTTTCTTTTGGTCATGAAAGATGCTAATTAAAATTCCAAAGAGGACACAACCTGAATGTAGTATAGACAAGTTTTAAGAAAAGTGGATTCACTAAAACCCTAGGTTGATGCCATTGTTCACTATTTGGATTTCCCTCATTTCTGCAGAGAAAAAAATCTGTGTCTTTCTTTGAAAGAAAAAATAAGGTCAGGATAGGAAAAGGTCTTACCCAATGTATCTGTTTTCTTTTAAACCATTTCTTTATTTTATTTCCTGTTTCATTTCAGAGCCTCAGCAGAAAGAAATAGAGATAGCCGTGATAAAAATGTGTCCATATGTAGTTCTATATCTCTGTCGGAGCCTGTAAGAGACAAACGTCACAAAGCCCCTGTTGTGATACGAGAGAAAGCAAACTCAGGTTTGTGTATTTGAAATTGTCTGTTATTTGCAGTAATAATGATTTGAAAGCTTTACAGTTGAATTTATAATTTTGATGTTGTTTAGTTCAAATGTATTTTGCTTTTCTGATTACATGTTTGAGAAAAGTGGTAAATAACATTTAAACAGTAAAACATTTAAATGTAAAAATAATATTTAAAGTAAAATAATTATGTTGTGTTGTATTTGCAAACTTTTTAAAAATTTATTTGAAATAACGAAAAACTTAGTGTTTCAATTTTCACCTCATAGTCTGAAGGGATTTTAATTAAATATCCCTTTACATTGAGTCCAGGGGATTTTGATATACCAGTATTGAAGTAAATTGTGTCAAAATTGATATCATATCTTGTTATATGGAGTCTCACAAAAGTGATGACTTTGTGCAGACTTTAAGTCTGTTGTTCAATCTTATTGACATTGTACGATTCTAAAGTCAATAAAATTTGCTATTAATTATGCATTTAGAACAACCAAACAGTTTCTTGATTTGCAGAGTGTGACATTACTTTGTGGTCCTGAGGTTCGACGTACGTTAATAATAATAATAATGAATAATGATATACACCAATTAATATATAGCGCCCTATCTAGCTAGAATATGCCACTCTAACACGTTTTACAATACATAGATATACAATATACATTTAATACAATTTGCATATACATACATTAATCAATATTGAGGAATTTGCAGGAACTGCCTATCAGGTGATAACTACTATTCTCGCACCTCAGACAGAGATATCCCATGTCATACCCCATGCTAGATTTTTCTGTCTCGTCCGATCTGTCTTGCACCTTTATGTGACATTTCCCAGAATTTTACACTGCGATGTATTCATCCGCACATTAACTGCTTGAAATTGACAATCTGCATTATAAATGTTGTTTTATTGTTATATGTATAGTTTTGATGTTGTTAGATATCTGATGTTGTAGATAAAATATAATCTACACTGTGAAATGCGTTGTCATCTATGTAAGAACGGACTACATTTTTTTACGCAGAAACATTCAAATGTAGCTTAAGAAGTGAAGAGGTAATTTTCATTTGAGGCCCCAGACGGGATACTTGAAGTTTTTAGCAAAATTGAATTATTATTTTTTAACATAAAGGTGCGAGAAAAACCAATTACCTGTAACTAAGCAAGATCAGTTTATCTCAGTCTCGGGCTAAGATTCTGTAACATTCCAACCTCGGCTTATCCCTCGGTTTGGATTTTGTTACAGAATCTTAATCCTCGACTGAGATAACCCGATCTCGCTCAGTTACAGGTAATAGATTTTATTAGTCCTATGCCACCTAGCTAATGTCTTCCTATGTGTGTATGCCTGAGTGTGTGCTGGAGATGTAATGTGTTGTGCGAGATCTTCTGATCAATCAACAGAAATATTGATTAATGAACATCCTGCTATCTTCCCTATCTAGATGGTCTTGGACGACACCTCCAGGCGTCAATTGACAGTTTACCATTGCTGACCCAGATAGAGAAGGATCTGGAGAATAGACAGAATTTCCCCCAGCCCAACTTTGACGACTCATCTGTCTCCTCCATCGCTGGCCAGCCAGTCCAAGATGTAACAGGTGAAACTGACCGGGACGACGTCCAGTCTATGGTCAGCGATGTCAGTGATGTATGCTCATTGGATGAGTATGTCATCAGAGGGAAAAAAAATGCAAAACTGTAAGAGTTTCTAAAAATGATTCGTATACAGTTGTTTTATACATATATGACATAAAGTAAATGTATGTTTAAAGAGCAAGCCCAAAAATTAAATAAGGAGGTACTTCTCTCTATTCTTCACTTTGGCAAATATAGTTATGGATTTGTGTTTATCGGGCCTGTTTCATAGTTAAGTATGAGATGTACATTGTGTAATGAGAAATATATTTCCATACACAGAAAGAAAATTCAATTTAATTTTAGGAACACAATAAAGAAGGCGCCTACTAAAGCACCACCATCTACAAAGAAAAATAGTAAGTAATAGAAGTTTTCAAAATAATCTTTTATTACCGGTAACATTGTTTTTTGCGTTCACCCATACATCAAACATAGGGTTACCCTGAACTGAAATGTAAGTTTTAAGCACACCCATAACAACAAAGGGTTATTCTGAAGAACACTTTCAGTATTAAACCTACCAATAAACATTGGGTCATGCTGAGCAAGATAAAGTTTCAATCTTAAGCCTACCCATATATAAAGCATTGCCGATTTGGGTTACCTTGAACTCTCTTAGTATTTAGCTACAGCCTCAGCCAAAGAGAGATGGGGTTAGTACCCTCAGCTGAATTTTCAGTCAGTTGAATAAAAATATAAAACTTTTTTTTTTTTTTCATTTCAGAGAGAATAGTTCCCTCTAGATATAAACAGGCAGCTGCATCACATTCTTTAATTGCAGACAAGGTAAGGAAGTTTTCCTCGTGTGTGTGCTATGATTTATCATCTATTATTCGACAGGAAATATATAATATAAAAGTGTGGGCTTGTGGAAATTGTATGAGTTATTATTATTGGTTTGATTTATGGTGGTACATGTTTGGATTTTGAATTATCTGTCTGGTGGTGCCAGGGTGGGTTTATGGTGGTACATGTTTGGATTTTGAATGATCTGTCTGGTGGTGCCAGGGTGGGTTTATGCAATGTTCCTGTATAAGTCATCCTTCCAGTTAAATTTTCTGCATTTTCAGTTTTTCAGAACTGTAATGTCTCGAGTCATGACAATTGTTTTGTTACTATGATAGGTGGCTCTCATGCTCTTAGAGTCAGTATTGAAACCTGATCAAAATAAATTATTAGCTTTACCTACAGAACCATGTCATGTAGAGTCAGTAGCTTAAGGATCCCTGCACAACTGCCTAAATTATAATTTCTGGAAATGGGAAACTTTTTACTGGGTTGGAAATAGCTTTAATTATTTCTGAAGATCTGTACAGGTCTGGCCCATGTAATCTGAATCTTCAGTGCATTCTCTGTAACAAAGTATCTCTCTGTTAATGAAGTCTGTTAGACAAGACAAGTCTGGTAAGGGCAGTAAGAGTATGGATGTCTCCACACGTCCCGTCAGTCGACACACCAAGACCAAGAAGTCTACTGCCCCAGTGATTGTAAAGGAGAGAGAGCGCCCCCATACCCCTGATAACTCCCACATGTCTACAGGGGCAAAAACCTCAACGCCAACAATGGACAGCTCCTTCTTCCCATCAGAGATTGATGCCTCAGCTATACAAGCAGATGGATCCATCCTGTCTACAGGTAAAATGTCACAAATCACAGGTAAAATGTCACAAATCACAGGTAAAATGTCAAAATCACAGGTAAAATGTCACAAATCACAGGTAAAATGTCACAAATCACAGGTAAAATGTCAAAATCACGGATAAAATGTCACAAATCACAGGTAAGAATGTTTCCGGGATATTGTAATTAACTCTATGGTTCTCTGATATGCTTTTCATCTTCATAGAGCCCTATGGAAACTAGTGCTGAGTAATGTTGACCCCTTGGTCCTTATAGGTCCTTTTGTCTTTTTCAAGTTCCAGATATTTTTTTCCCCCTACACGATTTATGTGTACGATAATTATTGTGGTATTTGCAGGACACAGGTCACATTTGATAAGAACGCCAGGAAAAGATGGAGGAAGGAAAGATGTACGTGCTGACCTACGAGACATCCATGACCCATTCTCTCAGTCCATCCTGTCCAATGCCTCGGTCATGTCCGACATGATGGACGTCTCCAACAGAAAACAAATGACCAAAGTCAGTACTCAATCCAAAGATAACCAAATTTTCTAATATATCAGATATATTTTCTTTTCCAAAATTACTGAATTTAAAGTATCAATCAGCTATTGTCGCCATCTTGTCAGAGTTTACTGCAATCTAACCTGGTAATCCCAGAAGTTACCCTGTTATCTGATGTCCCTAAACATTAACATTCACTTCTCTGCTAGTCATACTCCAATATATATTTACAATTTTCCATTTCTAATATGAACTTTTTACGAAGAATTTGCCAACTGATACTCTGTTTGATATGGAATAATTGTTGTGCGTGTCCAGCCTCAGCAATCTAAACTGACCCAGGGTCAGATGGACCTACTGTACATGCGGTATACCCAGTGGCTGTACCTCTACACTAAGGCCAAAAAGTCGCGTGAAGAACAAGAGAAACGCGAAATGGTAAGTATGGCGGAAAAAGTCGTAAGTCAATAATTCTAGATCTTACTACTCTCTTCAAGTGTTTTTAGGCCACCTTGTCTCAAAGACAAAGACCAGCTAATTAATTAGGATGTCTATTGTTAGTCAGTCAAGAAAATCTTCTAACCACTTCTTTCAAACCTTGTATGGAATTTCACCAAATTTGACTAGAAACGTTCCTAGGTGGTAGTAGTAATAATGTACAAACCCCAAAACAATAAAAATATATCCCAATTGCTAGGCATACAAAGACAAATACGGATATGGCACCAGGATTGGCCATGGAGTCTGCCGTCACTCTTAGGAACTAAATCTCTGGGTTATAATATGGAAACAATTTATATCCCCACCAAGTAGGAATATGTGCAATTGCTGAGCATATAGATTTGGGAGCTCATATGCCACCAGGATCGACCCAGGATCTTGTCCAACCCCTTGGAACTTAGTCCCTGGATCAAAACTTGAATTTGTCGTGATCTCAACCTATTACCATTATACAAATACTGGGCATGAAGAATGAACAGCTCTTTGGTCTTGCCCTGTCTCTTTGGCTTAGTCCCTGGATCATAACAGGTTAATGGTAGGGATATTTACCATAGCCACATGTAAAATTGCTTCATGTTAAGAGATGGATACTTGTGATTTGCCCCAGTGGACACCGTCATTTAGTCTGAGCTTTAATATGGTTCAGATCACCACCATATCAGTATACATGTATATACACTTGCTGGGCATGGAGAGACACAACACTTTATGCTACAAAGATAAATTCTTGGATAATTAATTGCAGTATTGCTTAATGAGAATATTTTGCTTTGACTGCTTAAATATCCAGGTGAGCACCTGTTGTATTATATAAAGAATGTCGGTGACACACAAAAGTTTATTTCAAGCTATTTTTTTTCTTTATACTCCCCCCTCCCCCACCTCCACCCATCCCCCTCCCATCCGCGCTGTAGGTGTGCTTTTACATTCTACAAAAATGTTCATTAAGAAGAAAAAGTTTTTAAAAAAAATAGTGTTTTCCTCTTCTTTATTTTTCCCTTTCTTCCATCTTCGAACAAAAACAAACCATTTCAAGGCAATAGGCTTAGTAAGAATAGCTAGCTGATTCCATGCTGGGTAAGAAGGAATGGAGGCCACAAATAAAATTATTTTTTCAATACTTAAATAGATACTTTGAATAAGTATATATATATATATATATTTTTATTACTGATAAATTACTGAAAATAGTCAATTTAAATGTTGTATTTTGTTTTTGTATAATTGATGCCAGAAAGGCTAATAATCATTATTATCATGCTTAACCCATGGTCACCGTTCTGCCATATGGTATAGGCCCAACTTAGCAGTCTACATGAAGAAGTTGAAAAACTACGTAAGAAAAAGCATGACTTGGATATCCGACTAGAGCGTCAGAAACACCTGAACTTGGTAGATGATCAAGTTGATCAACAGGTGAGTTTATATATATATACAGGTAATTAAACCATTCACATTAACAGTTGATCAACAGGTGAGTTTATATATATATACAGGTAATTAAGCCATTCACATTAACAGTTGATCAACAGGTGAGTTTATATACTTCCAAGGTACAATTGAAGTGTTTTTATACAGGTAATTAAACCATTAACAGTTGATCAACAGCTGAGTTTATATACTTCCAAGGTACAAATGAAGTGTTTTTATACAGGTAATTAAACCATTCACATTAAATAAACCATCAAATAATGGTGGCGACTGATCTGTGTACTGTCAGATTTATTTATAGTTTGTCTTTTAGATAAGTTGAGTTTTGATAACTTTTTCGTTTTTGCATTTAATAGGGAAATAATTGCTGAAAGCGTAATAAACAACAGGTGATTTCTAAAAGGAACAAAGATAAAATTAATAGAATAAATGTTATTTAAAACCCCAATATTTCGGCCTACTGGCCTTCATCTTATTGCTGAAAGGTTTTATAAGTTGAACCGCAAAATTGCCTTTTTTGATTCATTGTAAAAAATTTAGTCACATTTATTTTCTCCCTGAAGTCAAAACAACTGCTCAGGACTGCTCAGTTCACTAATGGTATGACTGACCTACACTGGCGGGTAACAAATCAGGTGTCCAGTGGTTTAACGGCATATTTATAAAGGGTAGATTCCAAGTGGGATTGGAAGTAATCCTGTACTTTACAATGTCACCCTTGAGTCATTATTGCGTTTGTAGCGCCAGTTACTGGGACCAATTGTTGCCAATCTACCAAAGCTGTGTAGGGAGTATGAGAGTTTAGCGCATGCTTTGGATACCACACGTCACCAGATCCCCACCCAGGGGGTTTATCTCCCCGATGATGAGGACGAACTCCAAAGTAGGTCACTGGGCTAAAGAGCTGTCAAGATCTTCGGCACACCTAAGTGGTTTTATTAATCCAATATATGGAGCATTTTCCAATTCCGTGTTTACACAGTGTAGAGCGTTTTTAGCTTCCAGTTGATCCAAATTTCAAAACGTTTTTTTATATTTAATACCATTACAGCACTCACGTATCACATATATTACTTCAGAGGCATCATAATTGAAGCTCACCATAAAAGGCCGACAATTTAAGAATTATAGTTTGTTTGGATAAAACAACAGGATATAATGTTACGCAACAAAATGCACATATTTGTCTCTAATAATTATGTTTAAAAGTAGGGTAGATACAAACATAGACACAAGGTTCATGTGTTCAATATTACAGATTCAACATTCAACCCTTTAGCTAAATAACATAACATTTATGATTACATTCAACAAAAAATTCACAAAATTGAAATCCTGAATTTGATTGCAGAGGAATCGTAAAGGCATTGAAAAAAGGTAAAGCAGGCTGAGTGCATTTCTCTTTTTCATTCTGTTGTAGGAAAATTAGAAAAAGAATTGTCGACAAGTGAACAACTTCTAGGGGAGTTATCAGTGATGATTAGACAGCCGGTCACCACGGTGACATCTATGTCCAAGGCTTTGGCTGCCATGGAGAAAGGTGTAGACGCTCAAACACACGAACTTAAACAGTAAGTACAAGGTCACTGACCACAAAAACTTAAACAGGAAGTACAAGGTCACTGACCGCACAAACTTAAACAGTAAGTACAGGGGCACTGACCACATGAAATTTAACAGTAAGTACAAGATCACTGACCACACAAACCTAAACAGTAAGTACAGGGACACTGACCACACAAAATTAAACAGTAAGTACACGGTCACTGACCACACAATCTTAAACAGTAAGTATAGGGTCACTGACCACATGAAATTTAACAGTAAGTACAAGTCACTGACCACACAAGCTTAAACAGTAAGTACACGGTCACTGACCACACCAACTTAAACAGTAAGTATAGGGTCACTGACCACATGAACTTCAACAGTAAGTACAGGGTCTCTGACCACACCAACTTAAACAGTAAGTACAAGGTTACTGACCACACAAACTTCAATAGTAAGTACAGGGGCACTGACCACACAAAATTAAACAGTAAGTACACGGTCACTGACCACACGAACTTAAACAGTAAGTCCAGGGTCACTGACCAAACAAACTTAAACAGTAAGTCCAGGGTCACTGACCAAACAAACTTATACAGTAAGTACAGGGGCACTGACCACATGAAATTTAACAGTAAGTACAAGTCACTGACCACACAATCTTAAACAGTAAGTACACGGTCACTGACCACACGAACTTAAACAGTAAGTCCAGGGTCCCTGCCCCCATGAACTTTAACAGTAAGTACAAGATCACTGACCACACAAAATTAAACAGTAAGTACAAGATCACTGACCACACAACCTTAAACACTCAGTACAGGGTCACTGCCCACACAAACTTAAAGAGTAAGTACAAGGTCACTGACCGCACAAACTTAAACAGTAAGTACAAGGTCACTGACCACACAAACGTAAACAGTAAGTACAGGGTCACTGACCACACAAACTTAAATAGTAAGTACAGGGTCACTGACTACATGAACTTTAACAGTAAGTACAAGGTCACTGACCACACAAACTTAAAAACTAAGTACAGGGTCACTGACCACATGAACTTAAACAGTAAGTACATGGTCACTGACCACATGAACTTCAACAGTAAGTACAGGGTCACTGACCACATGAACTTCAACAGTAAGTACAGGGTCACTGACCACATGAACTTCAACAGTAAGTACAGGGTCACTGACCACATGAACTTTAACAGTAAGTACAAGGCACTGACCACACAAACTTAAACAGTAAGTACAAGGTCACTAACCACACAAACTTAAACAGTAAGTACAGGGTCACTGACCACATGAACTTCAACAGTAAGTACAGGGTCACTGACCACATGAACTTAAACAGTAAGTACAGGGTCACTGACCACATGAACTTCAACAGTAAGTACAAGGTCACTGACCACAAAAACTTGTCACTGACATCAATGTCCAAAGCTCTGACCGTCATGGTGAAAATTCTGGGTACTAAATCCAGCTAATTATATAATGGGACCCTACAACTATCATGGTGTACCAGTTACTGCTATTTGTAATTTATTTTATGTATGTACATGTAGGTGTCACATTGGACTTTACCAAATTTTACAATTATCAAAATAATCAAAACTTAATTCTAGGTTTAACTGCATTGTAAGGGTTGTGTTTCTGTTCAGGTTGTGTTTCTGTCGTTTCTGTTCAGGTTGTGTTTCTGTCGTTTCCGTTCCGGTTGTGTATCTGTTCAGGCTGTGTTTCTGTCGTGTCTGTTCAGGTTGTGTTTCTGTTCAGGTTGTGTTTCTGTTCAGGTTGTGTTTCTGTCGTTTCTGTTCAGGTTGTGTTTCTGTCGTTTCCGTTCAGGTTGTGTTTCTGTCGTTTCCGTTCAGGTTGTGTTTCTGTCGTTTCTGTTCAGGTTGTGTTTCTGTCGTTTCCGTTCAGGTTGTGTTTCTGTCGTGTCTGTTCAGGTTGTGTTTCTGTTCAGGTTGTGTTTCTGTCGTTTCTGTTCAGGTTGTGTTTCTGTCGTTTCTGTTCAGGCTGTGTTTCTGTCTTTTCTGTTCAGGTTGTGTTTCTGTCGTTTTTGTTCAGGCTGTGTTTCTGTGCCAGTATACTTTATGTGTTTATTTATATCACACTGATTTGATAAAGGTGAAATTACCTGAAGAGAACATTTTTATAGCTTTTCCTGTGCGTCTAATTCTTGTACTGCACTGTGCTAAAATTTGTACTCAGAATTTCAAATGATGCATAAAGCTCCAAAATTGACAAGTAAAATAAGTAGGTTAAAGTTTTAAGTATATCGAAGGTAAGACATGTTGTGAAGTTTTACAAAGCTTTCCTGTCTGTAAAATTCTAGTGCTGTGCTGAAATTGTGCTTTCTGATTGAATGATGTGAAAGCTCAGAATTAGAATATGACTAAAATGAGTACAATGTATAAAAAATTAATATCATTAATGATAAGGAAAGTAATATTATAGCATCAATAGTTTTGCATGAACTTTAATAACATACAGACTGGTACACATTGTTTTCTTCCTTTTCAGTTGTACAGAAATTATATCAGCAACACAGAGCCTGACAATACAAGAAACATCACTTAAGATACAAGAAATGCAAGCCTAATTAGATTAGAGTGGAGTTATCTTTTCCTGTTCAGTCTGAAAAGAGTTGTTTTTCCTTCAAACTTTCAAGAACTGTCTCACAAGATGTAAAGGTGAATGCAATGCTCTCTCAAATTCTTTGAAAGATTACAACCATTAATGAGCACGATTAAATAGTTTTATGGCTTTTTTTCATCCAGGACTTAGTTTTACTACATTTCTGTTAATTAAAGAAAGTCCAAAATATAAATTGATGAATTAAAAATAACAGTGAAATTAGCTTATTATATGTAATTTTGTTATACTCTGGACAAGCAGGTAGTATTTTAGACAAAACAGAAGCTATAATATACGGTAAAACAGAAGCTATACTGTACGGTAAAACAGAAGCTATACTGTACGGTAAAACAGAAGCTGTAATGTACGGTAAAACAGAAGCTGTAATGTACGGTAAAACAGAAGCTATAATATACGGTAAAAAAGAAGCTATAATGTACGGTAAAATAGAAGCTGTAATATACGGTAAAACAGAAGCTATAATGTACAGTAAAATAGAAGCTGTAATGTACGGTAAAACAGAAGCTATAATGTACGGTAAAGTAGAAGCTGTAATGTACGGTAAAACAGAAGCTATAATGTACGGTAAAGTAGAAGCTGTAATGTACGGTAAAACAGAAGCTATAATATAAGGTAAAACAGAAGCTATAATGTACGGTAAAATCGAAGCTGTAATGTACGGTAAAACAGAAGCTATAATGTACGGTAAAACAGAAGCGGTAATGTACGGTAAAACAGAAGCTATAATATACGGTAAAACAGAAGCTATAATGTACGGTAAAATAGAAGCTATAATGTACGGTAAAACAGAAGCGGTAATGTACGGTAAAACAGAAGCTATAATATACGGTAAAACAGAAGCTATAATGTACGGTAAAATAGAAGCTGTAATGTACGGTAAAACAGAAGCTATAATATACGGTAAAACAGAAGCTATAATGTACGGTAAAACAGAAGCTATAATGTACGGTAAAACAGAAGCTATAATGTACGGTAAAATAGAAGCTATGATGTACGGTTGATGATCTACCTTATGTCCTTTTAGATATTTAGTTAATCAGAAATTTACTGAAGAATAACATTTTATTCCTTCTGTTTAACCAGGATATTGCGTTCTATTAGATGATACACAGAGATTTCTTTTCTTGAAACGATTTACCATGATCAAATTTTGTCAATTTCAAATCAATTCCCCTTCAAAGCAGATGACCTTTATTGAAAAGTAAAATATTGGAAAGTGTCTGATAGTAAATCTTTGTCCATCTAGCTGTGTAGTAAATCTTTGTCCATCTAGCTGTAAAGTAAATCTTTGTCCATCTAGCTGTGTAGTTAATCTTTGTCCATCTAGCTGTGTAGCAAATCTTTGTCCATCTAGCTGTGTAGTAAATCTTTGTCGATCTAGCTGTGAAGTAAATCTTTGTCCATCTAGCTGTGAAGTAAATCTTTGTCCATCTAGCTGTGAAGTAAATCTTTGTCCATCTAGCTGTGAAGTAAATCTTTGTCCATCTAGCTGTGAAGTAAATCTTTGTCCATCTAGCTGTGTAGTAAATTTTTGTCCATCTAGCTGTGTAGTAAATCTTTGTCAATCTAGCTGTGTAGTAAATCTTTGTCCATCTAGCTGTAAAGTAAATCTTTGTCCATCTAGCTGTGTAGTTAATCTTTGTCCAGCTAGCTGTGTAGTAAATCTTTGTCCATCTAGCTGTAAAGTAAATCTTTGTCCATCTAGCTGTGTAGTTAATCTTTGTCCAGCTAGCTGTGTAGTAAATCTTTGTCCATCTAGCTGTGAAGTAAATCTTTGTCCATCTAGCTGTGTAGTAAATCTTTGTCAATCTAGCTGTGTAGTAAATCTTTGTCCATCTAGCTGTGTAATAAATCTTTGTCCATCTAGCTGTGTAGTTAATCTTTGTCCAGCTAGCTGTGTAGTAAATCTTTGTCCATCTAGCTGTGTAATAAATCTTTGTCCATCTAGCTGTGTAGTTAATCTTTGTCCAGCTAGCTGTGTAGTAAATCTTTGTCCATCTAGCTGTAAAGTAAATCTTTGTCCATCTAGCTGTGCCGTTAATCTTTGTCCATCTAGCTGTGTAGTAAATCTTTGTCAATCTAGCTGTGTAGTAAATCTTTGTCCATCTAGCCGTGAAGTAAATCTTTGTCCATCTAGCTGTGTAGTAAATTTTTGTCCATCTAGCTGTGTAGTAAATCTTTGTCCCATCTAGCTGTGAAGTAAATCTTTGTCCATCTAGCTGTGAAGTAAATCTTTGTCCATCTAGCTGTGTAGTAAATCTTTGTCGATCTAGCTGTGAAGTAAATCTTTGTCCATCTAGCTGTGAAGTAAATCTTTGTCCATCTAGCTGTGAAGTAAATCTTTGTCCATCTAGCTGTGTAGTAAATCTTTGTCCATCTAGCTGTGAAGCTTTATGTTTGATTGATTCAGTAAGAGGTTAGAGCTGAATAGATTTCATAACAACGCAAAGTCTGTGTGCAAATAAGTGGAAAGTATTATTAGTGTTAATAAGAACTATGTATTTATGATATGATATTTATTTCATAAGATCTGATAGTTTTATTCAGTGCTGAACATTTCTATGACAATTGTACAGCCCTTAAATCTGACCAATTGTTATGCTGTTTGTTATATATTAATAAAATTTCTATGCATAAAATTGTTAGCGCATTTATCATGGAGAGTTTGAGTTATTTGTATTAGCTAACCTGACCCAAACGGCCAAGTCAGTTTATACCAAAGTGCATTGTCCGTCTGTCCAACTTTCCCTGATCTGTCAAGATGAACAAGATGCTTAGGGTGTTAACATTTTGCTAGTAGCATGCTGAGATAAAGGGTTATCAGATTTATTCAAATTAATGACCTTGACCCAAATTCAAGGTCACAGGGGTCAAACAATTCAAACTTGCACTTGAGTTCTTCTGAATAACCAAGATTATATGTAGTCTAGCATGCTGTAGTGGAGGGCTTCTAAGGTCATTGATGTCAAATGTGTTATAATCAAGAGGTCTGTGGTCATGATATTTGTCCTATTGTCTAAAGGTGTGAATTGAAATGAAATGTGGAACCATAATGAATGACCTTGACCAACTTTGAAGGTCACATCATGTTTTTTTGTTTTTTTTAAAGAAATTTCATTATAGCAATAGAATCCTTGAAAAAAATCCATAATGATCAAAGTAATGATATTTTATTGTTTTTAGCTCACTTGGCCCTTCGCCAAGTGAGCTTATGCCCCGGCGTCTGGTGTCAATATTTCACTTTAAAAATCTTCCTAATAACCAAAAGGCCTAGGATGATATTTGGTCAGAAGCAAACTAGGATAAAGGGCTACCAAGTTTGTTCAAATAAATGACCTTCACCCATATTTAAGGTCACAGGGGTCAAATATGTCTAACATTTTAAACAACTTCTTAATAACCAAATTGCCCAGGGTGATGATATTTGGCCAGTAGCATGCTGGGATGAAGGGCTGCCAAGTTTGTTCAAATAAGTAACCTTCACTTATATTCAAGGTCACAGGGGTCAATTGTCTTTTAAAACCTTTAAACAGCTTCTATTGAATAACCAAAAGTACCAGGATGGTGATATTTGGTCAGTACTATGTTGGGATGCAGGGCTTCAAAGGTTATTAAAAGAAATAACCTTTCACACATATTTAACATCACAGGGGTCAAATACATTAAAATCTTTAAACAACTTCTTCTGAATAAACAAAATGCCCATGGTGATGATATTTGGCCAGAACCATGCTGGTATGAAGGGCTAACAAGTTTGTTCAAATAAATGACCTTGACTTGTATTCAAGGTCACAGGTTTCAAGTATGTTAAAATCTTTAAACAACTTCTTTTGAATAACCAAAATGCCCAGGGTGATGATATTTGGCCATTAGCATTCTTTGATGAAGGACTTCCAAGTTTGTTAAAATGAATGACCTTCACTTACATTCAAGGTCACAGGGGTCAAATGTGTTTAAAATCTTTAAATGACTTCTTTTGAATAACCAAAAGGTCCAGGGTGATGTTATTTGGCTCGTAACATGCTTGGATGAAGGGCTACTAAGTTTGTTCAAATAAATGACATTTAATTATTAGCTCATCGGGTCTGAAGGACCCAGGTGAGCTTATGCCATACTGTGGCGTCTGTCGTCCATCCGTCAACAATTTCTTTAAACGACTTCTTCTTCTGAACCACTGATTGGAATTTAACTAAATTTGACTGGAAGCATCCCTAAGTGGTGGGGATTCAAAATTGGCTATATTTCTTTAAGCGACTTCTTCTCTGGAAATAAGAGATGGATATCAACCATATTTAACTGGAAGCATCCCTAGGTAGTGGAGATTTAAAATTGTACAAATGGTTGGGCTGACTCCCCAGGGGGAGGGGCAGGGCCAAAAGCAGGCAATTTAGCTATATTGCTACAAACGACTTCTTCTGTAGAAGTATGCACTGGATATCAATCATATTTAATCAAAAGCATTCAAGGGGCGCAGGGATTCAAAATTGTACAAATGGTGTGGCTGACCCCCCCCCCCCCCCCCCCCCCAGGGAGCTGAGGGGCGGTGCCAAAAAGGGTTATTTGGCTATATTGCTATAAACAATTTCTTCTGTAGAACTTTACCTTGGATATCGATCATATTTGGTCAGAAGCATTCATGGGAGGCAGGGATTCACAATTGTACAAATGGGTGGGCTGACCCCCGGGCTAAGGGGTGGGGCCAAAAAAAGTTTATTACTTTGAAATAGTTGAGATCCCCACCATATAACCATATATACAATTGCTGAGTATAAATTACTTCTAGGATGGCACTAGGGTCTGGCCCCACCCTTGGAGACATAGTCCCTGGGCCATAATTTTGAAACGGTTGAAATCCCCACCCCAAAACTATATGTAAAAATGCTGTGCAAAAAAGAGACAAATGCAGTCATGATATTAGAATTGATCCTGGGGTCTGGTCACGACCCTAGGGATCTAGTTTCTGAGTCTCAGCTTGGAAACAGTTGAGATCCCCACCCCATAACCATACATAAAATTGCTGGGCATGAAAAATCTAATACAGATATGCTACAAGGATTGGCCTTGGTGTCTGGCATATTCCCTTGGATCTCATTTGGAGAATATTTTGACATGATTTCTTAGGTATCCAGGTGAGCGATACAGGCCCTGTGGGCCTCTTGTATTCAAAGTCACAGGGGTCAAATATGTTTAAAATCTTTAAACAACATCCTCTGAATTTTGGCCATTAGCATTCTTGGATGAAGGACTTCAGTTTGATAAAATGAATGACCTTCACTTACATTCATGGTCACAGGGGTCAAATATGTTTAAAATCTTTAAATGACTTCTTCTGAATAACCAAAAGGCCCAGGATGATGATATCAGGCCAGTAGCATTCTTGGATGAAGGGCTACCAAGTTTGTTCAAATGTATGACCTTCACTTATATTCAAGATAACAGGGGTCAAATTTGTTTAAAGCAACTTCTTCCGAATAACCATGAGGCCCAAAATATTGATATTTGGATGATGGGCCATCCAGTCATTTGAATGACCTTCACCCACTTTCAAGGTCATATTTGGTCAGATATGTGTAAACCTTTAAAAGACCTCATCTCATTAAACAAAATGTCTAGGGTGGTGGGGGTGTCTTAACTATGTATTACCTTGCAGATGTTTCAAATTCTAACCGGGCCTGTCTTTTGATCTGAGGATCGTTCCATGTGGGATGGTGTTGTTTGACGAGCTCCTCCGACTTGTTGATATACACCACTTGATCTTTGTCGTACAGGTTCCTGTCAAAGATTGGTCTCCAACTTTCCCAGTCTACCACAGCCAGGCCGGAGAACTCGGCGGCAGGGATAGTTCTGTCCACATCATACTCCACTTTCCGAAGATGCTTTTCAAGATTGGACTTCTGTTCGACAATAAACCAGTGAGAGAAAAAAAACCCAATATAACAGTTTTGATAACTTGCCTGATAATACAAGAATCGCCACCATTCACCTCACTGACGAACTCATAAGACATACAGACTGACTACCTGTCATCTCACTAACGAACTCATAAGACATACAGACTGACTAACTGTCATCTTACTGACTAACTCATAAGACATACAGACTGACTACCTGTCATCTCACTAACGAACTCATAAGACATACAGACTGACTACCTGTCCCCTCACTGACGCACTCATAAGACATACAGACTGACTACCTGTCACCTCACTAACGAACTCATAAGACATACGGACTGACTACCTGTCATCTCCCTAACTAACTCATAAGACATACAAACTCATAAGACATCCAGACTGCCTACCTGTCACCTCACTAACTAACTCATAAGACATACTGACTGACTACCTGTCACCTCACTAACAAACTCATAAGACATACAGACTGACGACCTGTCATCTCACTAACGAACTCATAAGACATACAGACTGACTAACTGTCATCTTACTGACTAACTCATAAGACATACAGACCGACTACCTGTCATCTCACTAACTAACTCATAAGAAATACAAACTCATAAGACATACAGACTGACTACCTGTCATCTCACTAACTAACTCATAAGACATAAAAACTCATAAGACATACAGACTGACTACCTGTCATCTTACTGACTAACTCATAAGACATACAAACTCATAAGACATACAGACTGACTACCTGTCATCTTACTGACTAACTCATAAGACATACAGACTGACTACCTGTCACCTCACTAACGAACTCATAAAACATACAGACTGACTACCTGTCATCTTGCTGACCAACTCATAAGACATACGGACTGACTTCCTGTCATCTCACTGACGAACTCATAAGACATACAGACCGACTACCTGTCATCTCACTGACGAACTCATAAGACATACAGACCGACTACCTGTCATCTCACTAACTAACTCATAAGACATACTGACTGACTACCTGTCACCTCACTAACAAACTCATAAGACATACAGACTGACAACCTGTCATCTCACTAACTAACTCATAAGACATACTGACTGACTACCTGTCACCTCACTCACTAACTCATAAGACATACAAGCTCATAAGACATACAGACTCACTACCTGTCATCTTACTGACTAACTCATACGACATACAGACTGACTACCTATCATCTCACTGACGAACTCATAAGACATACGGACTGACTACCTGTCATCTCACTAACTAACTCATAAGACATACAAACTCATAAGACAAACGGACTGACTACCTGTCATCTCACTGACAATTTAAATGACATTCACCAGTAGAATGACTGGACATCGCTTCACTGACGAACTTTGTACATATGGAGCTTACAAGTCCAGATGCAATATATATTTTAATGAACTACTTAGCCAGGAGTTTCTACTTGAGACGCTTCAGTCTATGATGACTTTAGGACATTTTACTGTCGGTGTTTGGTGACCATGATATTGTAATAAAGTTTGGTAGTAAGATGACCGTTTGTGTCATACTATAGGTTTATGTCAGTCTGATAGTGTTATGCCATTGTCAAAGTGTAGGTGTCATAGAGTTAGGTATTGAGATACCATCGTCAAAGTGTAGGTGTAGAGGTATTTAGTTGACTACAATGATCATACTTCAGGCAAAACAAACAGAACAACAACTGGAGTTGATCGAGTTGTTATATCATTCTAATTCGATCTTGAGATCAATTTAACTAGGACAAAATATGAGCGAAGGCAAGACTATCATGATGACCACTGAAAAAGTACAAGGATAATAAGATGTGATCCGGAAGGGTTAGCAAAGCGTCTGTAAATCTAGGTCTAACTCAGGTAATATCAAATTCAAAGAGAGAACCAGTTTAGTGACTAGGAAACTACGAGGCATAAAAATCAACATTTGTAAATAACGTCTATTTCCATATTGTACCAGGAAAATAATAAATTGTATTTCTAATTGAGAACTCGAAGGCAACCTTCAAACTTGCCAATTGTTTTCATTAAACTGCATATAGCGAAACCCTTTGTTGTGTGTTTTTCTATGAACTGCAGCATCTACCGCAAAAATCACGATAACAAGATTAATCCCAGGAATATCGAATCAACTTCGATTTGTTAAAGCATTCAGTTGAGGAAGCAGGGATATTACTATGAAGAAGGGAAAGTTCACGATCGGAAAATCAAAAACGTCACGCTTATGGTATGTGTTTGCAGTACTACATGATGTAATTGTTTGAAATTTAACCTATGAGTCGGATTACTCTCGGAAACTGAGCTGAAGCAGTAAGCCGTCGTTGTCGGTCATGTAAGATCGAGCTACTGATGTAGAAGTGTTTAGTGTCCTGGAATTCAAGTTCCGGAGGATACATACCATCAACTTAGTCAAAACATTACATGAAAGTGAAATTTTAGGATTTGGCTTCGACTTTATTTTCTGTGCTGAAGGTCACTTCAATAAATTTATCATCATAGGAAAAACATCAAATTGGCCAGGGAGATATATTGTCAACTAGGAAACCAATCGTTCTGGTGATCTCATCCTCATTATATTTTCTCTTTAAGATGCCAGATTTTGGAAATGAGGTGACGATTACTGTCGTACTTTAGGTATGTTTCATAGAGTTTGATAGTCTGACAGTCATTATTGTCATACAGTAGGTACATGTCAGAGTTTGGCAGTGAGGTCATTATTATTGTCGTACTGCAGGTAAATGTCACAGATTTCGGTAGTGAGATGATGTCTATTGGTATACAGTAGGTAATAGTTATAGAGTTGGGTATGGAGTTGACCATTGTTGTCTTACTCTAGGTAAATGTCATGGAGTTTGGAAGTGAGGTGACCATTATACTGTAGGTGTACTTGCCAGATTTTCGAAGTGCGGTTATCATAAGCATACTTAATGAAAATGTCAGAATGTGAAAGTTGTATTGCATTAGCGTCCTATTTAAGGTAAATATCAGTTTGGAAGTGAGATACCTTGCTGTTCACGTTACCTATAGCATCCTAACTTACCTGAGGTAGACCTCCATTAATGGCTGATCCGTTACTTAAGTATTTGGGATAAAGTCCCGGAAATGGTTCGTAAAACAGAACAATGTTCTCACCAAAGAACGACTGGTTGTCGTTTTGTATGATGCCATATTTGGACAAATTCAGGAACACTTTGAACTCGTCCTGGCAGACAGCAGAAGGCACATTCCACACGACAGCGAAAGGCAACACCGACACATTTGTACGGGGTTGTGGTTCCCCTCCTAAATACAGCCTAACCTGGGCGAAAAGAGCAATGATAAACTTGACAATACTATACATATCCATTCTCACTGTTATGTAGTTATGTCGGGTGTCAACACGTAGTTTCAGATAACATATCCGCTGTAATCAGGGTTGTATAAAGCATGGTTAACTTGACGCATGTTATCGTCTGTTTATCTGTTTTTTTTAGCTGAAATATATCATCTGGTATTATCGAACCCGTACTAAATACAAAACTATTCTACACAAGAAGGTATGCTGTGGTGTATTGTGTCTTTATGCTTTGCCTACCTGGGGTATATACCTATGTTTTAATGCTGTAGTATATTGTGTCTTTATGCTTTGCCCCCTTGGGGTATATGTCCGTGGTATATTGTGTCTTTATGTTTTGCCTCCTTGGGGGAAATTGTCCATGTGTTAATGCTGAAGTGTATTGTGTCTTTATGCTTTGCCTCCTTGGGGTATATGTCCATGTGTTAATGCTGTAGTGTATTGTGTGTATATGCTTTGCCTCCTTGGTGTAAATGTCATGTGTTAATGCTGTAGTGTATTGTGTTTCTATGCTTTGCCTCCTTGGGGTATATGTCATGTGTTAATGCTGTAGTGTATTGTGTCTTTATGCTTTGCCTTCTTGGGGTATATGTCATGTGTTAATGCTGTAGTGTATTGTGTTTTTATGCTTTGCCTCCTTGGGGTATGTGTTCAGGTGTTAATGCTGTGGTATATTGTGTCTTTATGCTTTGCCTTCTTGGGGTACATGTCATGTGTTAATGCTGTAGTATATTGTGTCTTTATTTTTTGCCTCCTTTGAGTATATGTCATGTGTTAATGCTGTGGTATATTGTGTCTTTATGTTTTGCCTCCTTGGGGTATATGTCCATGTGTTAATGCTGTGGTATATTGTGTCTTTATTTTTGCCTCCTTGGGGTATATGTCATGTGTTAATGCTGTGGTATATTGTGTGTTTATGCTTTGCCTCCTTGGGGTATGTATTCAGGTGTTAATGCTGTAGTATATTGTGTCTTTATGCTTTGCCTCCTTGGGGTATGTGTCATGTGTTTATGCTGTAGTGTATTGTGTCTTTATGCTTTGCCTCCGTGGGGTATATGTCATGTGTTAATGCTGTAGTGTATTATGTTTTTATGCTTTGCCTCCTTTGGGTATATATCCATGTGTTAATGCTGTAGGGTATTGTGTCTTTGTGCTTTGCCTCCTTGGAGTATATGTCCATGTATTAATGCTGTAGGGTATTGTGTCTTTATGCTTTGCCTCCGTGGGGTATATGTCATGTGTTAATGCTGTAGGGTATTGTGTCTTTATGCTTTGCCTCCGTGGGGTATATGTCATGTGTTAATGCTGTAGTGTATTATGTCTTTATGCTTTGCCTCCTTTGGGTATATATCCATGTGTTAATGCTGTAGGGTATTGTGTCTTTGTGCTTTGCCTCCTTGGAGTATATGTCCATGTATTAATGCTGTAGGGTATTGTGTCTTTATGCTTTGCCTCCTTGGGGTATATATCCATGTGTTAATGCTGTAGGGCATTGTGTCTTTATGCTTTGCCTCCTTGGGGTATATGTCATGTGTTAATGCTGTGGTGTATTGTGTCTTATGCTTTTCCTCTTTGGGGTATATGTCATGTGTTAATGCTGTAGTGTATTGTGTCTTTATGCTTTGCCTCCTTGGGATATATGTCCATGTGTTAATGCTGTAGGGTATTGTGTCTTTATGATTTGCCTCCTTGGGGTATATATCCATGTGTTAATGCTGTAGGGTATTGTGTCTTTATGCTTTGCCTCCGTGGGGTATATGTCATGTGTTAATGCTGTAGGGGATTGTGTCTTTATGCTTTGCCTCCGTGGGGTATATGTCATGTGTTAATGCTGTAGGGTATTGTGTCTTTATGCTTTGCCTCCGTGGGGTATATGTCATGTGTTAATGCTGTAGGGTATTGTGTCTTTATGCTTTGCCTCCGTGGGGTATATGTCATGTGTTAATGCTGTAGGGGATTGTGTCTTTATGCTTTGCCTCCGTGGGGTATATGTCATGTGTTAATGCTGTAGGGGATTGTGTCTTTATGCTTTGCCTCCGTGGGGTATATGTCATGTGTTAATGCTGTAGTGTATTGTGGGTTTATGCTTTGCCTCCTTTGGGTATATGTCCATGTGTTAATGCTGTAGGGTATTGTGTCTTTATGCTTTGCCTCCTTGGGGTATATGTCATGTGTTAATGCTGTAGTGTATTGTGTGTTTATGCTTTGCCTCCTTTGGGTATATGTCCATGTGTTAATGCTGTGGTATATTGTGTCTATATGCTTTGCCTCCTTGCTGTATATTTGTCTGTGTTCGTTGACGCTGTTGTATATTTTGTCCTTTTTTGATGGCTCTGCTGTATATTTGTCCGTGTTCTTTGACGCTGTTGTATATGTTGTCCTTTTTTGTTTGCTCTGCTGTATATTTGACCCTGTTTGTTGACGCTGTTGTATTTTTGTCTTTATGCTTTGCCTCCTTGGGGTATATGTCCATGTGTTAATGCTGTAGGGTATTGTGTCTTTTTGCTTTGCCTCCATGGGGTATACGTCATGTGTTAATGCTGTAGTATATTGTGTGTTTATGCTTTGCCTCCATGGGGTATATGTCCATGTATTAATGCTGTAAGGTATTGTGTCTTTATTCTAAGCCTCCTTGGGGTATATGTCCATGTGTTAATGCTGTAGGGTACTGTGTGTTTATTCTAAGCCTCCTTGGGGTACATGTCCATGTGTTAATGCTGTAGTGTATTGTGTCTTTATGCTTTGCCTCCTTAGGGGATATGTCCATGTGTTAATGCTGTAGGGTATTGTGTCTTTATGCTTTGCCTCCTTGGGGTATATGTCCATGTGTTAATACTGTAGGGTATTGTCTCTTTATGTTTTGCCTCCTTGGGGCATATGTCCGTGGTATATTGTGTCTTTATGCTCTGCCTCCATGGGGTTATGTGTTTAGGTGTTAATGCTGTAGTATATTGTGTCTTTACGGTTTGCCTCATTGGGGTATATGTCCATGTGTTAATGCTGTAGGGTATTGTGTCTTTATGCTTTGCCACCTTGGGGGTATGTGTTCAGGTGTTAATGCTGTAGTATATTGTGTCTTTATGCTTTGCCTCCTTGGGGTATATATCCATGTGTTAATGCTGTAGTGTATTGTGTCTTTATGCTTTGTCTCCTTGGGGTATATATCCATGTGTTAGTGCTGTAGTGTATTGTGTCTTTATGCTTTGCCTCCTTGGGGTATATGACATGTGTTAATGCTGTAGTATATTGTGTCTTTATGCTTTGTCTCCTTGGGGTATATATCCATGTGTTAATGCTGTAGTATATTGTGTCTTTATGCTTTGTCTCCTTGGGGTATATGTCATGTGTTAATGCTGTAGTGTAATATGTCTTTATTCTAAGCCTCCTTGGGGTATATGTCCATGTGTTAATGCTGTGGTATATTATGTCTTTATGCTTTGCCTCCTTGCTGTATATTTGTCTGTGTTCGTTGACGCTGTTGTATATTTTGTCCTTTTTTGTTTGCTCTGCTGTATATTTGTCCCTGTTTGTTGACGCTGTTGTATATTTTGTCCTTTTTTGTTGGCTCTGCTGTATATTTATCCGTGTCCGTTGACGCTGTTGTATGTTTTGTCCTTTTTTGTTGGCTCTGCTGTATATTTGTCCGTGTTCTTTGACGCTGTTGTATATGTTGTCCTTTTTTGTTTGCTCTGCTGTATATTTGTCCCTGTTTGTTGACGCTGTTGTATATTTTGTCCTTTTTTGTTGGCTCTGCTGTATATTTATCCGTGTCCGTTGACGCTGTTGTATGTTTTGTCCTTTTTTGTTGGCTCTGCTGTATATTTGTCCGTGTTTGTTGACGATGTTGTATATTTTGTCCCTTTTTTGTTGTGTTTGCTGTATATTTGTCTGGGTATGTTGACGCTGTTGTATATTTTGTCCCTTTTGTGTTGGCTCTGCTGTATATTGTTCGTGTTCATTGACGCTGTTGTATATTTTCTCCCTGTACGTTAACGCGCCAGTTTGTTTGTTTTTGGTAACCTAACAGAGCTTTCTGTTTTCCTGTAACCACTATCAGTGTGTTACACAGCGTGTTATACAGTATCAAGGTCATACAGTGTCATATATTATATCAGTGTCAGAGTGCAAAGAAGCCATGTAAATACCACCCTTTATTTAATTCATTTATGTGCACATTGCGATGATTATCTGCTTGCTTAATATATAAAAGTGATTGTAACCCCTTTTCTTCTTCACAATTATAACTAACACTATTATCCATAAAGCACCTTAGAGTGATTTTACAAGTTATACAGGGCGCTATATAAATATTGTATATTATTATTATTATTATTAATATTATCATATTATTATTATTATTATTATCAGTGTCCTACGGTATCAGTGATGCTGATACACAGGCGATTGTGTTTCAGGCATGCTACACGTTAATGAGCAAAACACATACACATGTGATCATGATTCTCTTTTACAATTAAATAGTTTGATTTTATATACATGGAACTTAAAATAACGTTAAAAACCGAATGAGTTATCTTAAAAACTTTCCTATAAACATATTCTCTATATATTCTTGAAATAATTTATTAATCTCCCATGGACTTGATCATATGGAAGGCAGTTACAAAAGGGATTTGAAGAAAAGCTTGACCCGTCAACGTATCCCTCCAAGAAGGGACATGCATCGTATGTTATTGACCTATTTGACGGGAGAAAACTTTAAAAAGTGGTTTTAGTTACGGCTGGGATATGGAGAGTGATAAATTTTCACATAGGACATTTTAACACCTACCTTTTTACCTATACCGAGATTTCCATCTCGGTATCCTTATCCACCACTCTGTCGAAAATGCGTCTTAATATTTCCCAACCAGTGTGCAGAGCTATCACACGAAAAGTTTGTCATCAAACATGTTGTCATTTCGATTATGGCGAAAGCTATAACATAATCGTTTAGCAGGTTCACTTTTGGACCACATTTGATAGTGTTTTTTAATTCGCCATGATGCTATTGTCTGCGATAGTTTGAACGACACAGCGTAGATAAGAAGATAAAATACAAAATGAAATTTGTATAAAAGTATGTATTAATCGAAATCCTAACAATCTAAAACGCATAACGAATCTCGGAAAAAAGAAACGAGAATACACAGAGCAGTGCTGGACGTCTTTCCTGATATCTATGGAAATTATTACGTATTGCACACATGGTTTTATCACAACGGTAGTTATTCCGATCCTGAAAATTTCCCTTTCTTTACTGTAACAATCCCACTTCCCAAGTTATGTTGTCAACATGTCGCATATGTTTTGGTATTCAAAAGCTTACTACGAATAGGAAATTTTCGTAATCCATGTCGACTACTGACGGACATACTTACAACATTGGGTTTCCAAAGATGCAGATTAATGAACACGAAGGAGAATTTGATGGTAGCTATTATCATAAGGAAATAGGCCATTTTTGTGTTTTTCGTTACCTCGTTCCTTGCTATGAGGACATGACAATAATTGAATTTATTCTCGATTAACGTGGTTGGCGTCGTCGATGAAGCAGAAAACGCTTACTTTTTAGGAACAACTGGTCTTATTCTTCTTGTCCATTTTCAAAAGTCTCAATGCAAATCTTAGTTTTATCGATTTTTAGTAAAAATTACAGGTGTTTTTTTATATTTTGGTATTCTTTAGTTGTAATCTAGAGTATTAGTGGCAGTATTCAAGTAACACACATCACAACTAGTGCTAAATATATCTATAGAAAAGAAGAATGCAGTCACAACTAAGCGCTGAAAACCTAAAATTTAGACTCGCTGCTAAATAAGTGTTGTTTTACTTTACTAGATATGTCAACGTATTGAAATTGTTTTTCGATGTATAAGACCGCAGTGTCATTTAACTGGATACGCCCGATGTGACAGGGACAAATATTTGATCAGCTTATTGGAGATTGGTAGGTCTGTATTAACCTTTTTTTGAATTGACTGTTTTTCAGATTGTAAGGTATCTGATGTTGCTTTTCTGCTAGTGTCGCATTGTTAGGTCTCTGATGTTGCTTACCTGCTAGTGTCGCATTGTTAGGTCTCTGATGTTGCTTTTTGCTAGTGTCGCATTGCTATAATTCTGAAGTGATAATTCAAGAAAACAATTTCAGTTTAGTGATGAAGGTCTGTTATCTGTCGTGTTTAGTATATGGGCTGGAGATGGATAGGTACACACACTTTACTAGAACTTATAGCTTTCATGGTTTAATTTACGGTCTGGAGATTCAAAGGCTTGTTAGCCTTTGTGTTAAATATTCGGTTTAGACCAAGTTAAGTCATTTACCACGTACCTATATATAACTATGTTATATATGACATTGATGAAGTGAGTTCAGAAGTGTTTTGGACCATTGTCATTAATGCTTTTAACATAATGTCTATCACAACGTGAATAATTAATGTGAATTAAAAAACAACCTTCGTCGTGTATCAAAGACACCATCTTGAAATTAAACGTCTCATAAGGTGTTCAATGGTGACGTCAAAATTAAACTATCTGTCAGATTAAAATAGGCATTATTGTTTTGATACCTGAAATTTCGACAATGTGTTGAACCTTGCTACATTGTTTTGATACATGAAAATTCTACAATGTGTTGAACCTTGCTACATTGTTTTGATACACGAAAGTTCTACAATGTGTTAAACCTTGCTACATTGTTTTAATACTTGCTACATTACATTGATGTCTGCTATATTGTGTTGATATCTGCTATATCTTGTTGGTATCTGCGATATTGTGTTGATATCTGCTATATTATGTTGATATCTGCTATATCTTGTTGATATCTGCGATATTGTGTTGATATCTGCTATATTATGTTGATATCTGCTATATCTTGTTGATATCTGCTATATTGTTTTGATATTGCTATATCATGTTGATATCTGCGATATTGTGTTGATATCTGCTATTTTGTGTTGATATCTGCTATAATGTGTTGATGTCTGCTACATTGTGTTGCTATCTGCTATATCGTGTTGATATCTGCTATATTGTGTTGATATCTGCTTTATTGCGTTGATATCTGCTATATCGTGTTGATATCTGCTATATTGTGTTGATATCTGCTTTATTGTGTTGATAATTGCTATATCATGTTGATATCTGCTATACTGTGTTGACATTTGCTATATTGTGTTGATTTCTGCTTTATTGCGTTGATATCTGCTATATCGTGTTGATATTTGCTATATCGTGTTGATATCTGCTATAATGTGTTGATATCTGCAATATTGTGTTGATATCTGCTATATCATGTTGATATTTGCTATATCGTGTTGATATCTGCTATATCGTGTTGATATCTGCTATATTGTGTTGATATCTGCTGTAATGTGTTGATATCTGCTATATCTTGTTGATATCTGCTATATCGTGTTGCTATCTGCTATATCGTGTTGATATTTGCTATATCGTGTTGATATCTGCTATATCGTGTTGATATCTGCTATATTGTGTTGATATCTGCTGTAATGTGTTGATAGCTGCTATATCGTGTTGCTATCTGCTATATCATGTTGATATCTGCTTTATTGTGTTGATAGCTGCTATATTGTGTTGATATCTGCTGTTTTGTGTTGATATCTGCTATATTGCGTTGATATCTGCTATATTATGTTGATATTTGCTATATCGTGTTGCTATCTGCTATATCATGTTGATGTCTGCTACATTGTGTTAATATCTGCTATATCGTGTTGATATCTGCTATATTGTGTTAATATCTGCTATATTATGTGCTATATTGTGTTTATATCTGCTATATTGTGTTGATATCTGCTATCTTGTGTTGATATATGCTATACCATGTTGATATCTGTTTTATTGTATTGATATCTTCTATAATTTGTTGATATCAGCTATATCATTGTATATGTATTACCATAAAAAACATGTTTACCTTATTATCAAACTTACATTTAGCTATGTCAATGGTGCCACATACTTTGCATATGGCCATACATGTTTTTTACCTGATGGAAAATGCTGATTTGTAGGCCCTTTTTAACTACTTTATTCAGAACTGTCACTGAGGGAATACTATTATTCCTTATCCTGTAAAGAGGCCAGAAGTAATTTTGCAAATTAAATAGGGTGAGGGAGCTAATACATTTCATTTCAACTTCTATTGAAACTTTTTCCGCAAAGTATCTTTTATTGAGAAAAAACGTCTCTGGGAAATTTCCCGTTCCAAAAAGGAAGTGAATGTTTTGACATTTGTTCTCGTGGGATGACAAATCACTTGTCAACATATGGCAAACACTAGTAATCTTTTCAATTAAACTTTTCAAAGCGTTTCTCTGAAACGCAGTATTGCATAATCCTCGTCGAATTGCGGTTTATTTCATTCCTACCAAAGTAACTTTTTCAACACACTTAAATATTACGATATGGTTCGGGATTAAAAATCCAGCAACAATCTGACATATTTACGATGACAATGTGATCTGGAGCTGTCCTTTTGTTAACACGATAAACAGAAAAAAGAAAAACAATATTTATGGCCGCCTGACTTATCCGATTAAAAGAGATCACGTATGAGGCCTGAAGCCAGATGGGCCCGGCTTAGTAGGTACAGAAACCAAAGAAGATGAATTAAAAACTTTTCTCGATAAAAGATAAAAGTGAATTTTAAACATTTGTGTTTGTGCATATAGTTCATTTTATTGAAGTAACCAAGAAAACGTTGTCCTATGTCTGACTAACGTAATAGAGTTCGACCAGGTTAAGCTTACGTCTGGCAGATATACGTAAACAAGATATTTGTTTAATGGGCTACAGCTGCCGGGGTTGTGATTGAGATAGTGAGGGGAGAGAAACAAGGGTATAAATACCATGTCTGATCGCCTCCCACCACACATCACTACCTCGACAATCCAACACGATGCGACAAGAACTGATGACTATCTGTCTACTCATAGTCGTAACTGTCGCCTGCGCGTGTACGACAGACACACACATAGGTAAGTCTTCATCGTGTCAGCTAAAGAGAGTTAAAGACACCCTAAGTGGTCGATCAAGACAGTCCTAATGTCCTGTCTCCTCAGCAGGTCTCGATTCTGACCCGAATTCTGATTTATTTGGAAGAGAGTTGCTATAAATTTGTCCTAAATTCGATTTTATTGCATGTTTCAAAATATGCAAGCGGCTCCACATTTTTTTTAATATTTCTGTTTGTTTTGTATACCTTCACTTTTCCATGATAGCATATCATCTTCAATGACAAAACAGATATCTAGCCTGTATATTTGTATATTTCTCAAGGTACAGTAAACAGTTGTATTGTATGTTTAGTAATTTGTATATTTTACTGTTTGTGATTTGTATTTTTTCTCTAGCTGTTGTAAGAGTTTTTGTTTAGAATTTGTACATTTCTCGTGTCAATGTGAGGAGAACTGTGCTTTGAATATTTCTCTGGTCAAGGTAGGGGGTATAATGTTATTTGTATAATTCAGTGGTTTGAGTAAGAGGCTTTTTGTTCTTAGCATTTTTCCGTAGGAATGTTTGTGATTATTTTATATTACTGTAGAATATACATATATATTACTACATTTCTATAAAAGATCAAATTGACTAAAACTTCAACAGTTTTTCGTCTTCAGACCAAGATATCCCATAAGACACACACATACATGTATGATGCACCTTTCAAGTTCATATTACCATACAGCTGTTTCGTCCGTCTTTGATTCATCGATAATGCTTAATATAGACCAAAAAGGTGTAAATCCAAACAAAAGTAAAGGTGCGTAAAACCTGTTATGATTATGTTAAGTTAGAGGAGCAGTTGTTAATGGGTGTTATGAAACGAGCCACTCCTAAAAAGAGATAGATGCGTTGTCATTAAGGTTAAAACAACCCTCGGGGACCAAGAATTCCACCAGCATAGTCTACCATCTTGTATATTAAAGGTGAACATAGGACTCGCACCTAATTGTGTCTACAATAAAAGATACAGCATGCCAAAAATGCCGAACACCAAACAGAGATTTCGTCCTCTTTGGACTCATCGACGATGCTAGGGGCCAGAAAAAGATAGAAATCCAGACGAGTCTAATCTTCTTTTGAAACAAAAAGATCTAAATACCCTTTAAGGGTAGACAGGTCCTGAGGTACTTTATCAAAAGTTTGAATATCATTGCCACGGGTTATCCATTCGCCCCTGAAGGAAGGGTAAAATGCTTTTTTTTATAGATGTTATTTGTTGAAAATTGTGGGAAATAATTCAACGTTTGTTGGAATTATCACTGAGATTGCAGTGGACTTGATTAGTAGTTAAGACACTTAATCGCCCCTAGGGATTGAGGGACGGGGCTCAAAATGGTCTCATTGGCTTAAATTTCCTGTATTAAACTTTTCTTTTTTTATATGGATTTTTGGAAAAAGGATATTTTGGGTTTTGACCATTTGCAGAACAAATTCATATAATATCTTCCAAGTGTGTTATCAGATATGGATGAATGTTTGTAGAATTGATAAAAATATTATTTTCTTTTAAATTGTGGAAGTAAAACTTCTTAATATTTTTCTTTTAACTCAGAAAGCCGGTTTTAGTTACCCCATACCCTCTATTTTTTAATGAAAAAAAATACTCATTTTTTACCATTCTTTTTGCAGATTAAACGCTTGATATAAAAAGTTCTGGTATTAAACTTTTTTAATACTTAATGGATTAAATGAAAATGTGTTTCTCTTTCTAAAACATCTACAAAAATGGCGGGTCAGTGTGCTTCTTTTTTTGTTCCATTGTCAATTGTGTTATTTTTTTACCTTTTCCTGGGTCAAAAATCAAAAGTGCTTCAGATACACTAAAAACCTTAAATAAAATATCAGTAATGTATAATTTTCCAGTTTGTTGCATATCATTTTTATCATATTGAACATTATAAAGTTGTTCAGCAAAATTGAACCTGCTACAATTAAAGATGGCGACACAATGACAATTTAAGTGATCAATCTAGAGTCAAAAAAGGTGAACTTTTGGCCTTTTTTGAAGCGCAAGAAATACACATTAGTACACATTTTCAAAATGGCCCCCAAATTGGTATTTTTTTTAATTCTTGTAAAAAAAGTTCTACAAACAAAAGGCATCTAGTTTTTTGACATATTTTTCAGATACGTGTTTGCTAATAAACTTGATCATAGTTTGTAAAATATTACAAAAACCCATTACACCAGATCAAAACGAGACCTGAACGTGATTGAAACCTCAGAAGAGTACATCCTTAATACTCTTCAAGGAGTGAAATGTCCTGGGAAAATCATTATCCCCGGGTCAACACTTTCGCCTTGGGAAAGGTGGTAAAAATTATTACAGTGTATATTAGGAAATAAGACTTGAAGGTATATTTTGTTTATTTCAATGAAAAATAATAATTCATAACTAGTTGGAATTTTTATTTTAAGATGACAGTGGAATTGTAAAATAATATAGACCGGGGCCAAAACAAATGTTGGAATTATTTTCATGGGTTGATTTTGTTGATTTATGGTGGGAACTTAAGTTGGAATAATCATCATCACATAGCACTTGAATTGCATTCGGGTTGTACACTTTCAAACTGCAGCTTTGAAGGTGAGAAGCATTATGGAGATTCAGTCTAAAAACTGTCTGGACCGTCCTGTAACGAAACCATCGTGTTGCACGTCTTACTTGGTGTCAGAGTCATTTCCTCTTTTTAGACGGGATTTGGCTCGTATCTTGTTCTCAGAGGAGTCTCTGTTCCACTTGGACAGTCGTGACGACCTCTCCGGTATGTAACGTTGCGCTAGAGAGCGTTTTCAGGATATTTGTGTCTTAGAACGTCGTCCCCTCAGCGGACGTAGTGTGATGGTCTAGGGCGGCATGCCAGTAAATGCTAGAACATAAGATGATCAGTGATTGTAATTTGACGCGTGCACGGTACCGCAATCAGATCCTGCAAACCCACCGCATCTAATTGTGCAACAACCTCACGTCCTACTGTAACATGACAACACTAGAGCACACATTGCAGGCGTTGTGGTTGATTTACTAACCCAGCAGAATGTGGTTGTGTTGCCATGACCTGCAGTATCACCTGTCCTTTTGCCAATCGAGGACGCACTGGACGGGATGCAGCGCTGGCTATTTCAACTACCAAATTAGCCTGTAACGGTGGCTGAGCTTTCCCGTTTGTAATGAGTAGCGGAATGCCATTCCTGATTTTCAACTATTTCGTTGGATCCACGTGTCGTCGGTGCAATACGCTGGACACCAGTGTTGTTATACATTTCGGTAAAAATGGGTGTTTCGAAAGTTTTGAATTAATTGGTCGTTGATGGAATGTGCATTTTTTTTGGGGGGGGGGGGGGGGGGGGATTTGAATATTTCTATAGTCGTTTTATAGGTATTTTTTTGTCTATACTTTAAGAGTCATAATAAAAGGAATGATTGTGATGTGCATAATTCTCTTTTAATAAGCTGATTATTTGATTTGATAACAATATTTCTTTATTTCACAAGATGTTATAGAAGGACATTTTGTGATGAGTATATTTCTCTTGTTAGGAATGTTCACTTCATTCTCTAGTTGAAGTATAGGAAGTGTTTGTTTTTTTTGTTTAAGATGTGTGTCGCCGTCCTCAGGCAATTAATAAATTATTGATGGATTTAAAACAAAACAAAATCTAAGTTGAAATGATATGTATTTTGATGCATTGCATTTTTATATAATCTCTCTGATTTAAGATGAAGATAAACAGTACTGCAAATACAACACACGCCGAAAGTTAAAGGTGGGAGAGTCCAGAATTTACTACAGGAGGTGTCTGGAGTGTTCCTGTACTACAGATGGACTGATCTGTTGTGGGTAAGTCAGCAACTCTACTTAAAATGGTTCCCCCTTACCTTACAAAATAGACATAGTTCATGAAAAGATTCTCATGAAAATGAAGCATAAATTGAATTGTTGCATTTAAATACATTACTGGAATTTAGGAGAAAAAGGCCATAGGAAAGCTACTATAACAATGTAGCACTATTGGTAATGTTAAATATCTCCTGTTGCCAAAAAACACACCGGTAATGATGATTTATTTGAATGTTAACCGGCCTCCAACAATTGACCATAGGTCAAGAGAGAAAAATCTCCATCGTTTATTAAGGTCAAGAGAGAAAATCTCGATCGTTTATATAGGTCAAGAGAGAACAATTTCCATCGTTTATATAGGTCAAGGGATAAAAATCTCCATCGTTTGTAAAGGTCAAGAGAGAAATTTATCCATCGTTTATACAAGTTAAGAGAGTAAAATCTCCATCGTTCATAAAGGTCAATAAAAAAACCTCCATCGTTTATATAGGTCAAGAGAGAGAAAATTCCATCGTTTGTAAAGGTCAAGAGAGAAAATTATCCATCAGTTATAAAGGTCAAGCGAGAAAAATCTCCATCGTTTATATAGGTCAAGAGAGAAATCTTTCCATCGTTTAATATAGGTCAAGAGAGAAAAATCACCATCGTTTATATAGGTCAACAGAGAAAATTCCCATCGTTTATATAGATCAAGAGAGAAAAATCCCATCGTTTATATATGTCAAGTGAGAAAGCTCTCCATCGTTTAATATAGGTCAAGTGAGAAAGCTCTCCATCGTTTAATATAGGTCAAAAGAGAAAATCTCCATCGTTTATATAGGTCAAAAAAGAAAATCTCCATCGTTTAATATAGGTCAAAAGAGAAAATCTACATCGTTTATATATGTCGAGAGTTAAAATTCTCCATCGTTCATGTCAGTCAAGCGAGAAAAATCTCTATCGTTTATATAGGTCAAGAGAGAAAACTTTCCATCGTTTATACAGGTCAAGAGAGAAAAAATTCCATCGTTTATATTGGTCAAGAGAGAAAACTTTCCATTGTTTATATAGGTCAAGAGAGAAAAATCTCCATCGTTTATATAAGTCAAGAGAGAAAACTTTCCATCGTTTATATAGGTCAAGAGAGAAAAAATCTCCATCGTTTATATAGGTCAAGAGAAATAAATCTCCATCGTTTAATATAGGTCAAAAGAGAAAATCTACATCGTTTATATAGGTCAAAGAGAAAACTTTCCATCGTTTATACAGGTCAAGAGAGAAAAAATTCCATCGTTTTTATTGGTCAAGAGAGAAAACTTTCCATTGTTTATATAGGTCAAGAGAGAAAAATCTCCATCGTTTATATAAGTCAAGAGAGAAAACTTTCCATCGTTTATACAGGTCAAGAGAGAAAAAATTCCATCGTTTATATTGGTCAAGAGAGAAAGCTTTCCATCGTTTATATAGGTCAAGAGAGAAAAAATCTCCATCGTTTATATAGGTCAAGAGAAATAAATCTCCATCGTTTATGTAAGTCTAAAGAGATAATCTCCATCGTTTAATATGGGAAAATATCGTTTATATTGGTCAAGTGGGAAAATCGACTTCGTTTATATAGGTCAAGTGAGAAAAATCGTTTATATACGTCAAGTGAAAAAACATCGTTTATATAGGTCAATTGTGAAAACATCGTTTATATAAGTGAAATGAGAAAACATCGTTTGTATAGGTCAGGTGAGAAAAATAGTTTATATTGGTCAAGTGAAAAAAATAGTTTATATAGGATAATTTGAAAAATAATTATTGAATAGTAACACTATTGCAATCATTTTTATTAATTTTGTGGCAATAAATAGCTCTTGAAGGCAATTTTATTTTCTGTAACAGGTATGGGAGTAACTCAGACGACCTTGAGCAAAGAGAGGGCTACGAGATACGGAAACGTCGCAGGTGTAAATATGAATATGTTCCGATAACACCACCGCCACAATCATTGGTGGGGTCGACACTTATTACTCCCTCTGACGACATTTTGACAGGCAAATGATGCGATAAAAGTTCTACCCAATGTTCCTTAGTTGTAAAAACAATTTAATTAATAAATAAAAAGTGGCAAGCAAATTGTTGTTTATTAGAGTTATTAAAGTTTTTTTTTTTTTTTTTTTTTTTTTTGTAATAATCTGTTATAAACGCCTTTGATAATCCATGCAATCAGCAATAGCAAACATCGTTTATGTAACATTATTGACAGCTGTGTCTTGTTGTTGTCAGTTACACTTACCATTGATATTTCATATCATCTTCACCTACACAGACGCTTTAAATGTATAATTCATTTTATCGCCAGTTGCACAAACCATATGATAAAGCATCATATCGTCACTTACATGTTATCATCAATTACACAATAATATTTACACCAATCATTTAAAATTAATTTTATTTTCAGTTACACAAACCATTGGTATTTCGTATTATCGTCACTTTTACAAACCAGTGAATTATCATAAGTGTCATTTACACAGACAACTGATAAATCATATTATCGTTACTCACATAAACAACTGATATTTAAACAAACCACTGATGTGTCATATCATCGTCATTTAAACAAACCACTGATGTGTCATATTATCGTCATTTATACAAACCACTGATGTGTCATATTATCGTCATTTACACAATCCACTGATGTGTCATATTATCGAAGGTATAGGAAGTGTAGGGACGCTGTGCTAGACGGTAC